>NC_056738.1:402351310-402546922 GCF_019279795.1 Protopterus annectens
TTTTTGGGACCATTTGCCCTGAATGCACCGATCTGTCATGTGCGCCCCCCAGGCGTAGTCCGAGGCGTCTGTTGTGATGACTTGATTTGCTTGAGGCTTGCTGAATGGAAGACCTGTGTTTGTTTGACATGCTTGAGCCCACCACAGAAATTCCTTTTGCAGACATGGAATTAGTGGTATTATTGTTTACAAACTGTGGCTGTGTTGAGACCATGTTTTTCAAGTACCATTGTAGTTTCCTCATATGCAGCTTTGCACATGGGATTAAGTAAGATGCAAGATGCCATGAATCCCAGAGCCTGCAGGATTTTCCTTGCAGTCAGCCTGGTGCAATTTGCTAGTGTTCTGAAGTATTGAATTAGTTGCCCCTGCTTCTCTGGCGTGAGGTAGGCAATCTGGGTGTTTGTGTCCAAATTGGCACCCAGGAAAATTATCTTCAGAGAGGGTATTGGCCTTGATTTATTTTTGTTGACTGTGTACCCCAGAGAGTTCAACAACATTATTACATAAGCCAGATGTTTCAGAAGAATGTGCTTGCTGTCCGCTTGGATCAGGCAGTCGTCCAAATAGAGGTATATTTGTATCCCTTGAAGTCTGCAGTAGGCAATTACTGATGCCAGGCATTTCGTGAATACTCTGGGCGCAGTAGATAAGCCAAAGGACAATGCAGAGAATTGATAATGGGTTGAAACCGCAAGAAATCTGAGGTACCTTCTGCAATTTTGTCTGATTGGGACATGCAGGTATGCCTCCTTGAGGTCCAATGTTACGAGCCAAGACTCCTTGCCCAGCATGGGAAGAAGTTGCTGTAGAGTGAGCATCTTGAATTTTGGTACGAGTAGAAATGTGTTTAGGATGGATAGGTCCAAAATAGGTCTCCAATCTTTTCCCTTCCTTGGTACCAGAAATAGCTTGGAATAAAAACCTTGACCTTGTTCGTGCGTAGGTACCTCGAATAGCTTTCATGTTTATGAGATCTGTAATTTGCCTTTGTGCCTCTGCCCTTTAATTGTGTGGCAGGTTTGGCATGCCTCTCATTTTTGGAAGGGCGTGAAAATGGAATTTGTAGCCTCTGTTTATAATGTCCAGGATCCATTTGTCCTTTGTGACAATATGCCAATTTTTTTAAAATAATGCCAGCTTTCCTCCTAAGGGGGCTGCCATTTGAGACTTGGTTGGCATGCAAAGGGGAAAGTCATTGTATTTGCTTTCTGAAAGATTGCGAGTTGTCCTCACCACCTCTTTGTGTAGGAGCTTGCCATTGTCTGCCTCTAAACGATCCTTGGGATTGTCCTCTGCCCCTCGGGCACCTGTATCTGCCTCTTTGGGGTCTGTCCGTGGCAGGAAAGGACCAGTTTTTGGAAGGCCAATTTCTACTAAAACATGGGGGTTGTACCTGTAGAAAATCTTTCACAGTTTGCATTGATTTAGCCTTTTCCTCCATTTTCCTTAATACCTCCTCAGCATTAGCACCAAATAGTACATCCTTTTGAAGAGTGGCGTCTAGTAATTTAGCTTTGACATGATCAGGCAAGGCTTGTTCCTTGAGCCAGGCATGCCTACGTATGACTGAACCTGTAACAGCAGCTCTACATGAGGCCTCAAGAGCATCAAAACCACATTTGTAAGGTATGCTTAACCACTTGTTCTGCACTATGCATCAAATCCTGCAACTCCTTCAAGTCTGGTTGTTCAGGTTGTGACATTTTACTTTTCAATTGTGATAACAAAAACTGTTGGTATTTTAGCATATGGAACTGACAGTTTAAGGCCCTCATGGTTAAGGTAGCCGAAGTATATACCTTTTTTCCCCACCTTTCTAAGGATCTGGAATCTCTCTCGGAAGGTAATGGATTTTTAGCAATGGAGGCCTTAACTCCCTTGGGGCCCTGTGAGATGGTTTCTGGGTCAGCAGCATGGATTTTGTATAGAAATTGGTGCGAGTCAGGAACCCTGTAGTACCTGTCAGGCTTAACAGGAGCTGGAGGTAGAGAGTCCGGGTTAAGGCAGCCTCCGAGTAAACATCATCTAGGATGTCCAAGACAGGAGGTACAGCCAGAGGCCTGTGCTGAGGTAGCAAGAGAAATTCCCTAAGCCTTTTCTTGGAATCTGAATAATCTTAGCCTTCCCAGTGGAAGTGTTCCCTTAAGGTATGCAAAGTTTCCCCAAATGAGTAATCCTCAGGGGGGGGATACAGAAGGGATGGACTCCTCCGCATCAGAATCTTCAAAAGGGGAGTAAGAATGCTCCTGATCATCAGAGTGCTCTGAAATAATGGAGCCCTGATCAGAGAAGGGGGAATCTTCCTCCACTCTGGGCCTTTTGTCTGGTGGGGGCTGAGAACCTCTGATATGAGTAATTAAATCCTCAGCCATTTTAAGCATCTGTTTCTTAGGCATGGGGCCTGGAGATGGGCCCTGCGTAGCTGGTCTCAGAGTGCATGGTTGCTTTAGACTTGGTGAAAGCCTTGATGGAGAAAGAGGAGGAAGGTCTGAAGACACCTTGAGTGGAGGTGGACCTGTCCACATTCTGAGTTTCAACGCCAAGAGTGGCTTCGGTATCTGTAGTCGGGGTGTGGGCCGAGGGCACAGGAGACACCGTCAAAGAAGTGTCGTTGGTAGTCAGGGGCTGCGTAGGCGCCTCGCTGAGAACCGGAGCACGTGTAGTCGACTTTGGCGTGGTGTCTGTAGAGGCCGCAAACCTCGTGTGTCGGTCCTTATCTTTGCGTTTTTTTAGACAAAACTGGAGTCGGAGTATCCGACGACATAATATAGTTAAATGCTTTCCCAAAATAATGCTGGGCGAACTCCGCCCGACGCTTAATGGTGCGTTTGTTGAATGTAGCACAAAAGCGACAGACCGAGACGTCGTGGTCTGGGCCTAAACAAGGTATACAGAGGGAATGGAAATCCTTATGCGGTATTTGCTTCCCACAAGAAATACAATTATTAGCTTTGTCTGACATCGGTCTGAGGCAAGAAAAGTCTCCCCAACGGGGTACTTAGCTTTCAAGAAGACTTCGGTTTCCAAATTTTCGTAATCTCAGGAGCTGGCCGACCAGCACTTGCGAACTGCTTCTGCTTCGGGCACCGCGCGGCAAGAAAGACTGAAGAAAATGGCGTCAGCTGGTTCCTTTATACCCCTGTCGCACTGATGTCAGGGAAGAAGCGACGACAACCGACACCGGACCTAGACTTTGGAATTCGGCAGACTGAGGACCCGCCTGACGGCAGGAGAACCCATCAGTTATGACTGCAGCTGTATGCACGATGAACATCATGCTGGAGGGATAGATTCCTGTCCCAGAGACTTCCCATACTCTGGAACAGACTACCTATGTCAAACAGAGCTCCTCATTAGCACTCTTCAAGAAAAATCTTGATGATTGGATGGGAAATGGAAATTCCTGGGATCAGTTCTGTGGCTCTGCTCGACAGGGGCACAGGAAAATAATTTTCTTGGGTGGCGAAAGCCAGGGTACATTTTTTGGCTAGGCTTGTATGGGCCTTAGGGCCGAAAGCCTAGTACCTACCTATGAACAAGAAAAAACAACCAATAGCAAAGCGAGCACTCCAACTAGCAAAGAACTACTAATATTGTAAATACTTAAACAGCAGTAAAAGGGACAATTTTGATAATGTTTTAACAATTAGTAAAAGAAAAAAAGTGTCCACTTAGCCAGAGCCTGAATGGAAGCACCCAATCTTGTTTAGCGGCAAACGAGACCTGGGTAATTTTCCCAAAGCATGATGGGATAGGGCTACAGCCACAAGCCAGTGGAAGTCCTTGAGCTTCTGTATAAATAGAGTCCGGACCGATAATTGTTTCCAAACCCAAGCAGTAAAGAATGAAGGCAAGAAAAGGACAACATAACCAGATACAACTGTAACAAATGATGTTAACAAAATTGCAAACAAATTTATGCAAACTGCTGCTGCAAAAGTTTCAATGTGGTTCAGATGCTGAGCTGTTAGGACTGGACCAATATGCACTGCTGCAAGCACTTTAAACTAATACAACATCCTGACTACATACTCCAAATTAAACTACAAATACTGTAAGAGAAACATCCCCTTTAATTTATATTATAATACAGAAAATTAGAAATTAAAAGTGGATGAAAACTAGCATTCGTTTATGATCAACACACCTACACTGAGCTCAGTATAAAAATAAAGATGTACTTTAAGTAAGCAAGGTCAAATTACCTCATTTCAAACTGGAGGCAACATTTAACTCTTACATTTAACTACTCACTAAAATGTTCAAATGACATGCAGAAGAAACCGCAAGAATGAAATATCACCTTTTCTCTTACTTGAGTTTTACTGGTAAAGCAGAAATGAGTGCAAAGATCACGTATGGACGACAATGCTACACCACCCACTTCTGTTCGGCTTATTCTCTTCAGAAAAATATGTCAATGACGATACGTAGGATTGGCCGTTTCCAACATGAAAATTCTGGCTGGCAAATTTTACTGAAAGTTTAGACCAAGTTAATGGGATTGCAATGGGTGATGTAATAGCCATACAATCCAAAAATTTTCAAAGCACATATTACTTTCATTAAAAATTTAAAACACTCAAACTGTAACACACAAGGTCTTTTTCAGACCAATGAAATATCCAAAGCAACTATGGCATCTTCCTCTCTTATATGTTTAGGAATATTGGAAACTCAAGTACTAAGAAATTGTGTACATTTTTTCACAATTCTACAATGTTTACAAATCTGATACTAAAGATGAGAAAAGTCTATCAACAGTTTGCAAATAGCAGTACCAGCAGATTAACACTGCTGTAACAAACCAGTGAAACTATTTTGGGCCTATTTTGTCATCAAGGTAATTCCTTTCAGGAAGATGTACGCTGTGCCAGTGCTACTGCTAAACATTACTCAAACTATACATCCTACTTCAGGGAAACATTATGTCTTGCAATGTTACAAGTGCATTGATGGCAGTTAAAATCCACCACTGTTTGTTGCCTCCAAAAGCATATTATTTATATAATATGGAGCCACTTAAGGATTTCAGACTAAACCAGGTACTACATTCTACATCATTACATCCCTAACACTAATGAGCAGTCTTCAGAAAAGGTACGCAAAACATTTTAAAATGTCAAGCTATTCCAGGTTGAATTATAAAGAATAAATTTAGCCAGTTTTAAAATATATTCAATTTTTATCAGTCTTAATGCAAAGAATTCAAAAAATCCCAAGATGTAGAACATATACATGTCATTTGCATTTGTGGCTCCATATGGTGAAATTCCGTACATTAAAGCAACACAGCTACAATTTATGTTAAACAAAAATAACATACTGTAAAGAGTAAAAAAAAAATAAAAAATAAAATCAGGCTGATTAGCTCTGTGGTGGTGGTGGTGGTGGTGCAGGAGGCATGCCATAGGGTGGCATCGCTGGTACACCCATCCCCATCATTGTAACAAAGTTAGAAGGGTCCATGGGGGGTGGAGGCGGTGGAGGTGGAGGGGCAAACAACATGCCAGTGGAACCAGGGGGTGGTGGTGGAGGTGGTGGGGCCCCTGGAGGCAGTGGAGGCTGCACACCAGGTGGTGGAGGAACCATTGAAGGAGTTCCTTGCATCTGAGGTGGTGGTGCTGGTGAGGAATTTGCAGAGGCTCCTTGTTGCTGCTGCCAAGGTGGAATAGATGCAGTTCCAGTTGTAGTAGTAGTTGATGCAGCTGTTAAATAAATAAATACATTTTTTAATGAACAGCAAAGAAAGACATTGTATACAATACACAAAGGTTGTTTCAAATGTTAACTCAAAATACATCTAAAAAAACCAGCATAAATGTAAAAAATGATCAAATGTTACAACAGTTGTATACTGCAACATCTCTCTCCATTCAAGTCTAAACGTGTATGTGCATACTAGTTAAAAGGTAAAGGCATACATAATCATTATAATTTTAAACTATCACTTTAAGAAAATGAGAATTTTTTCCCCCTGATGTGCATGCAGAGCATCGAGCCTCCTCAAACAGAATTCAAACCTATTTGTTTCCCCTGTACCCAATAGAGGAACAGAGGCAAGGGTTGTATGAAGGGGCCATCATTCAGGGAGTCATGACGGTGAACTGTACCCCAGCTTGTGCTCTTCCTTTCACAGTTACTTGCAGGGAAGGGGCTCCTCATCCCATTGCCACAGGTAGTCTAGCACATCTATCGTAATGGGACTCTAAGGAGACCTTCCTAAATTGCCCCTTGTGTGTGGAAAGAAGAGTTGGTTAAAATCTTACCATAACTATAGATGTCCTTCTCTTCACTGCTGCAGTACTCAACCTTGGGGATCTTCCCCCCTGAAGCCGACCCAACATTGGCCAGTACACAAAAGTCTTATACTACTGTAGGGTACGTGGGATGTCGCACGTAGGCTGCACTTGGACATAGGCCAAAAAAGCAATGTACACGCGTACCATTCCCAGAATTCAATGTCCCAGGAAGAATGCCAGACTAAGGATATAAAAGGTCAGTACATCCAAGCAAAACAGACCAGGGGGGTGGGACAGAATACTGCAGTAGTGAAGAGAAAATCTATGGTTATGGTAAGATTTTACACAACTACTCTGTGTCTTTCTATTCACTTGCTGCAGTACTCAACCTGATGGAGTGCCAAAGCTCAAGGAGGAAGGGAGGAGCAGAGGAGCTCTCAATGAACCCATGTAAAATGGCTTTGGCAAATCCAGATCTGGAGATGGTATCCAGTCTGGTAAAGGTATGAAGACCAGGTGGCTGCTTCCAGGATGGCGCCACTATCAAAGCCCTTGAAGAATGCCTTAGAGGAAGCCAAAGCCCTGGTACAGTGGGCATTCACGGGTGAAGAGAGGCTCTTTCCATGAGTGTGCAACAAAGGCAAATAGTCTTTGAAATCCAAGAGGAAATATTTTGCTTGGAAACAGGTAAACCCAGAGCCATAGGATGAACGTTCACAAATAGCTGATCAGATTTTCTGACAGGTTTTGCCTGTGTACATCCAAGGAATGTAGTACCTTTTTACTGTGGTCTTTGGGGAAAAGGGTATGTAACTGAATGAACTGCTTAAGGGATAACTCATTAACCACTTAGGCATAAAAAAGGATTTGTTCTCAAGGATACCCTGACCTTACGAAAGAATGAAAGACCAATTAAAGGGGCACCGCCATAGGGGCTTGTAGCTGACACTCTTCCGGCTGAAGTCAAGGCCGGTGGTAAAACAGTTTCCCATGAGCAATGTTTGAGGGAGGCCAAAGATGTAGGCTCAAAAGGGGGCCAGGGTCAAGTTTTCTAGAAGAAAATGAAGGTCCCAAGGAGGAGGAACAGGTTGCCTGGGAGGCCTAATGTGAAGGAAACCCTTAAAGGATTGCTTCACTTCAAATTTTGACTCTAAAGGGGGAGACAGAGACAGACAAACAGCTGACATGCTTAAAAGAATAAACTAAGCCAGCAAGACAGCAAGTCACACAAGACAGAACCACTGGGATTCTCACTGTCAATGGGTCTTGGTTCTTCGAGAGACACCAGAGTGAAAACCTTTTTCTACTTGGAAACAAGATTTTTCTGGTATTGGGTTTTCTGGCCTCCTGAAAAACCCTGAGCACTTTCTCTGAAAATAGGTGTCTGAAGGGGATTAGAATCCTATCACCCACAGTATCAGCTGCAGCACTGACACATGGATGTATCCGGGATTCTTTCTTTTGTGCAAGTCCACCCTGCGGGATAACTTGTGGTGATGGCCCTTGGCTAAATGTTGGGAGGGGGAAAGTACAGTTTTGTACCTACCATAAATGTAGATGTCCGAGAGGTATGCATCTGCAGTCCTAACATATGGGTTTGTCCTGCCTCAGGCAGCCCTTCGGTCGGCCGGATTCCAAAGTCTGGGTCCTGCCTCGGCTGATGTCGCACTTCACCAGACATCATAGCTGCTGTGAATTGGGTATAAAGGCATCAGCCGACGCCACTTTCCTCAGTGTTTCTTGCCCCAGATGCCAGGTGCCCTCTAGGAAGGCTAAATTTGGATAAATGCAAATGATTCCAAACAGTAGAGAGCAAACAATATAAACATGTATATACATATATACAAACAAATACACCATAATAGATTCCCCCAGCTAGCTACAAGATGGGCAAATACCCTAGGAGTACCACAGAGGGGAAGGAGGGTGGGTAATCCTGGACTGCAGATGCATACCTCTCGGACATCTACATTTATGGTAGGTACAAAACTGTACTATGTCCTTCAAGGATGCATCTGCAGTCCTAACATATGGGTAGAATACCATAGCCAAACTGGGGGAGGAGGCACTAAGATGATTATGGTGTAGCTAAGATCCCTTGCAAAACAGCAGTTGCAAAACCTGCTCGGGATCTGGAGTATAAAGGTAGATTATAATACTTGGCAAATGTATGCACGGAGCTCCAAGTAGCAGCTTCTAAAATGTCTTTGGTAGCCACTCCTGAGGAAAGCTGTGGTAGTGGCTGTAGCTCTTGTGGAGTGAGGTCTGATGTTTTCTGGAGTTGTCTTTCCATGAAAAGAGTAACAAAATCTAATGCAATTTCCTATCCATTTTGAGATTGTCTGTTTTGAAATTGCTTTTCCTTCCATTCCTGTTGCATATGCTACTAGAAGCTGGTCAGTTTTTCTGCTGGTCTTGGTTCTGTCCAGATAGTAGCGCAATTGTCTGTGTACATCCAAGGTATGTAATAGTCTTTCCCCCCTGTTCTGTGGGTTGGGGAAGAATGTTGGTAGATGGATTGCTTGGTTCAATGATACCCTGGAGACCACTTTTGGCATAAAAGTAGGGTTAGTTCTCAAGGACACTCTATCCTGATGGAAGATAAGGAAGGGCTGTACTGCCATTAATGCCTGTAATTCAGAAACCCTTCTTGCTGAAGTGATTGCAAGCAGGAAAGCAGTTTTCCAAGATAAGAATTGTAATTCTGCTGTTGCTGCTGGTTCGAAAGGGGAAAGAGTTAACTTTTCCAACACAAAGTTAAGATCCCATGTAGGCAAAGGTGGCTTCCTTGGAGGCTTTACATTTTTAATTCCTCTCAGAAACTGCCTGAGAAGAGGATGAGAGAAGACTGGAGGATCCATGTTGTATTCTGCTGAAATTGCTGATGCATGAATCTTAATGGAGGAGTAAGATAGGCCATTGTGGAAAAGCTCTGCTAAGTATTCCAGGATGTTAGCTATGTTTGCTAAAGATACATTTTCTCCTTTTGCTGCACTCCAAATGAGGTATCTTTTCCATTTGGCTGAATAAGTCTTCCTTGTGGAGGGTCTGCGAGCCTTCAGGATTATGTCTTTAACCCTCTGAGATAAATCTGGGTTATTTTGCTTTATGTAATATTCCAAGCAGCTAGCTGTAGTGTTTTCAAGTTTGGATGTAGGATCTTGTAGTTGTTCTGTGTTAGCAGTAAAGGAACTAGAGGTAGAGGCCATGCGTGTGTCCGAACCATGCTCCTCAGTAGCGGGTACCAATGCTGCCTCGGCCAGTCTGGAGCTATCAGGATGATCCTTGGATGATCTTCTTTGATCTTCAGTAGCACTTTGTGCATCAAAGGAAGAGGTGGGAATGCATATGCCATCAGGTTTTCCCAACTGAAGGATAGGGAGCCCACCTTCCAAGCAAGTGGGTGATATGTCCTTGTGCAGAATTTCCTCAATTGGTGGTTGTGTGGGGATGCGAACAGGTCTATTTCTGGTAGTCCCCATTTTTTCGTAATGGTTTTGAAAATGTCTGGATGCAGCATCCATTCGTGGGCATCCGTGGTAGTTCTGCTTAAGGTGTCTGCTAGTATATTGTCTTTTCCTGGCACAAATTTTGCCTGGAGTTGAATGTTGAGGTTCAGAGCCACATTTCACAAGTCCATTGCCATCCGGCATAGAGGATATGAGTGCGTGCCTCCCTGTTTGTTGATATACCACATGACTGTGGTGTTGTCCGTCCTTATCAGCAAATGACCCTGTTGGAGAAAAGGTCTGAATGTCTGCAGTGCCTGTTTCACTGCCAGCATCTCTTTTTGATTTATGTGTAGGTTCAGCTGGTCTTGTGTCCATAGGCCTTGTATACACTTGCCCACCATGTGTGCCCCCAGCCTAGGTCTGAAGCGTCCGTGGTGATAGTCTGGCTTGGGTGAGGTTTGTGGAAAGGCAGTCCTCTGTTCAACTGACAGGCCTGAGCCCACCACAGGAATTCTTGTTTCAGGCATGGTATTATTGGAATCTGGGCTTCTAGACTGTGCTTGTGTTGAGACCATACATTCCTTAGGTACCATTGCAACTTTCTCATATGCAGCCTACAGCAGGAGAAATTTCAGTAGCAGATTCAGCCATGCTGTGTGAGGCCTCGGCTATCGGAGGCATGCTTTCAGCCGAAGAAAGAACAGAGGACTCTGTTTCAGCCGAAACCGAGACACTCGCGGTTGGCTTAACCGTGGTTTCGGCCGAAACCGCGGACTACGAGTGTCGGTCCTTTTCCTTACGCTTTTTAGCTAATTGTGAAGTCGGAGTCTCCGACAGCATTTTGTAAGCAAAAGCGGGACCGAAAAACTCCTCTGCAAACTCCGACCGACGTCTAAGAGTTAGTCGGTTGAAGGAAGCACAGGCTAGACAAGCTGCTACGTCGTGGTCTGGGCCTAAGCAAGGAAGGCAGTAAGAGTGGAAATCCTTATGAGGTATTTGTTTCCCACAAGTTAAACAATTATTTACTTTTTCTGACATCGGCTGAGGCAAGAAAGAGTCCCCAACGGGGTACTTAACTTTTTAGAAGTCTTCGGTAGTAGAAATCTCTGGATCTGACCGACCGGCACTTGCGAACAGCTTCTGCTTCGGGCACCGCGCGGCAAGAAAGACTGAGGAAAGTGGCGTCGGCTGATGCCTTTATACCCAATTCACAGCAGCTATGACGTCGGGTGAAGTGCGACATCAGCCGAGGCCGGACCCAGACTTTGGAATCCGGCCGACCGAAGGGCTGCCTGAGGCAGGACAACCCATATGTTAGGACTGCAGATGCATCCTTGAAGGACATCCAGTGCTGTCTTGGCCACCAGCAAGAATTTTGGTTGGTCCTGTCAAATCTTGAACAGGAACTTTGGTATCAGAGGAAGGAGAGGGATTGCATACAGAAACAACCCCTTCCAAGAAGAGGAGTGGGCTTCTACCTTCCTATCCAGAGGACTTGGGACTCAGGCACAAAATTTTGGAAGTTGTCTGTTCAGAGGGGAGGCACATAAATCTATTTAAGGAATACCCCATTGGTGGACTATGTCCAGGAGCATATCCCTGTGAAGCATCCATTCATGGGATTGAGTCAGGGACCTGCTTAGGGAGTCTGCCACGAGATTCTTTTTGGAGGGAATGTACACTGCCTGAATAGTCATGTGGTACTAGGCAAGAAATTCCCATAACAATACAGCCAACCTGCAAATGAGATGGGACTTTGTCCCCTCCCCCCACTTATTCGCACACCAGAGGACTGCCGTGCTGTCTGTCAACAGTCAGAGGGCCAGGGCAAAGAGGGTGGAATGAATGTAGAGTTAGTAGCAATGCTTGCATTTCCCAGATGTTGATGTGTTCTGTTTTTTGGGAGGAAGAACCAAATTCCCTGAAATTTTAATTTTGTCCAAGGACAATGCATCTGTTTAGAGTTCTAAGACTGGGGTGAGAGGATGCAGGGATGGGTCCTGGATTTCTGTCTACCCTTTAGATTCACTAGAGCAGTTCCTGTTTTAGGCAAGAAATGAGGGGGACTTTGTATTCTAGTGGGTGAAAATGGGTCCACACCAACTTGAGGAACCACTGGAATTTCCTCATATTAAGTTTTGTCATCAGTACCATTGGAATGATGGAAGCCATGAATCCCTGCACACTGAGCAACTCCCTGGGGTGATTTGAGTCAAGGGAAGAAAGGAGTGAAAGAAAAACTGAAGGTCCTGCACCTTCTGAAGTGAAGTGACACACTCATTATGTTTATCTGGATTCGACAACCCAGGAAAATGTGGCCCTGTGAAGGGGTGAAGATAGACTTCCTGCAGTTGATGGCGAATTTCAGTTTTTCCAGGAAGGAAATGGTGGTCTCCAGGTTTTGGTGTAGAGTGTGGCAAGTTGGGGCCTGTAAGAGCAGGTCGTCCAGGTATGGAAAAATCTGGATGCCCAAAAGCCTGCATTGTGAAAACACTAGAGCCAGGCATTTTGTGAATACTCTGTTGCAGAAAGACCCAAGGGCAAGGCAGAGAACTGAAAATGCCAGGAACCCACAGAAAACTAAATTTCCTGAACATAGGGTGACTGCAGATGTGAAGGTAGGCATCTTTTATATCTAGGGATGCCATGTATCTTTGTGGAAGGAGACGAGTTTAGAGTGTCAACATTCTGAAGGAAGGAACCTTTAATAAGGTGTTGAGATGGGATAAATCCAGGCTTGGTCTCCTGGGGCCATCCTTTCTGGGCACTAAAAACATTCTTGAATAGAAGTCTTTCCCTCTTGAAGTTTGAGGAATCTTTTGAATAGAGCCCTGTGACCAAAGCTCCCCAAAGAGCTCTGGGAAGAGGAGCAGCTGCTCACAAGGTGGTGGAGAGAGGCCTATGAAGGTGGGGGTGGAGTGTCAAACCATGAAAACCTTTTATGATCATGGAAAGAACCCATGTGTCTTGGGTGATGCTTTCCTAGACGCTGTGAGCATCTGAAAGGCAAGGGGAAAGACAGACATCTGCAGGGTAGTCGCAGACTACCTGCTTTGTTAAGAAAGGACAGCCTTTGTTATGAGGGTGGCTGTGAACCCCTAGGCTTCTTTCTATTGGCTCCTCTGGAAGACTTATCGGAGTGCTGGGTGCAGCTATAAATGAAAACAGGTTTAGAAGGGAAATTGATATGAAACCTGGGCACAGGAGAAACCAGGATATATTTCAACTCCTTAACTTTTTCCTACAGGGCTTAAACAGCGGGACTGCTGCCTTACCAAGTAAGGTTGAATTGTCTAATGGTGCATCCATTAATTTAGATTTGCAGTCATCCTGGAGGGGCTGCAACCTGAGCCAGGAAAATCTAAGTACTGTACTAGTAGCAGCTGCCCTGGCACAAGCCTCCACAGCATCATAGCTGCATTTAACAGAATGTCGTGCCACTTGGAAGAAGTTCCCAGGATAGATGGAGCGAAGGTATTTCCTTCTGAATCTGGAAGAGCAACAATGGCACTAGATGCTGGAGACAAAAGCTCTAAGGAATGCTTATTCATGTGTCTGATAATTGATGACCCTGAAAGCCAAGGTGGCTGACGTACAGGCCTTCTTACCCAATCTTTCATAGGTTCATACTAGGCTATCTGCCCAAGGGCATTTATAAGCCTAGCCCATCTCCCATCCATTGGTCAAGATTCCTCTTGAACAAGGTCAAAGAGGTGCTCTGCCTCATATGTACCGGGATTTTGTTCCACAGCATAGGGAGTCTCTGGGTGATGAATCTGTCCCTCCAGCACGTTCTATTTATAACCGTGTCAAGGTTTAAGTCTCCCGCCCTTGTGGTTCTGAGGGATCTAGATTTTTTGAGGTGAAGCATATTCATCAAATCTGGGTTTGACATGGCCTTATATGTCAGGCACAGGTCACCTCTGAGCAAGCGGTATGAGACTGAATAGAGCTGGAGTTCTTTCAGTCGGGCAGCATAAGACATATTTTTGAGACCCTTTATCCTTTTGGTGAGGAACTTTGGGGCCTTTCAAGCTGCAGCAGGTGTCTGGTCAGATACATTCGAACGGGCATTGTACTCAATCATAGGTCTAATGAGTGATGAGTACAGGGGACGATGACCTCCCTTGATCTAGATGTGAATCCCTTCATGATCAGGTGGGCGATATAGAAGGTTTTCCTAACTACTTTAGCAACATGAGTGTCAAACGAAAGGCTACTGTCAACCTGGGTCCCCAGATCCCTGATGACTTTTTCTGTGCTCAGTGGATTGCCACCTATATGGTAGCTAGGGGTAACCTTGTTTTTCCCGAAGGGTATGACTATGCATTTTTTGGCGTTTAACTTCAGGCCATGGCTCTGGCACCAGTTATCCGTTTCTGTGAGGCCCTTCTGGAGGATATCTGTGTCAGATGTGTTTTCGACTATGGCGCCCAGTTTGCAGTCATCTGCAAACTTTGTCAGCCATAACCCTCCTGTGTTTGCTTGTACTTCAGAAAAGTAGATGCCGAACAAGAGTGGACCCAGGACTGAGCCCTGTGGGACACCACTTGTGACAGGCTTTGAGTATGAAATGGCTCCAGCAACTCTGACCCTGTGGGTTCTGTCACTTAGCCAGTTTGCAACCCATCTTGTGATGTATGGGTTTACATTCAAGCTGATGAGTTTTTCGATGATACCTGAGTGGGGTATTGTGTCAAAGGCCTTTGCCAGGTCGAGGCAGGCTGTATGGACTGCCTTTCCCTCATCAATGGCCTTGGTGACTGTCTCGAAAAAGTCAACCAAGTTTAAGAGGCAGGATCTGCCTTTGACAAAGCCAAACTGGGTTGGATCCAAAGTCTGCAAGTTCCCTATGTCTTTATTTATGAGTTCCATTATGATCCTCTCCATGGCTTTGCAGATAAGGCTTGTCAAGCTAATGGGGCGGTAATTTCCAGGGTCTGTGGAGGCACCGCCCTTATGAAGTGGGACCACAGTCGCGTTCGCCACTCCTTGGGTAATGATCCTGAGGTGAGGCTAAGATTAAACAGCTGTCCTAACTGTGGGTTTAATTCCTCGTTGAGTTCGTGAAGCACACAGCCGGGGACACCATCCGGTCCCATGGATGCTGTGTTTTTCGCCTTAGTGAGGGCAGTTCTCACCTGGGCGTTGGAGATGTTTGGGGGGCTACAATCCTCTGGAATAGATATCTCTCCTTTTGGGGGGGAAAAGTTTGCACTGAACCTGTCAGCCAGTATGTTGGCAATGTGTGTAGGTTCAGTAATTTTCACATCATTTAGAACTAATTCTGAGCATATCTGGGAGTTTCCTCCTAGGTTTCTAACATAGCTAAAGAAGGCCTTATGATTCTCTTTAGAGTCCTTGGCGATTTTTCTCTCAAAATTTGCCTTGGATGATTTTATGAGAGCTCTTAGTTTTTTACTTATAATGATCAAAGGTGTCTTACCTTTCAAGGATTTTGCTCTATCTTGTAGTAGCTTCCTCCTTTTGTTGTAGAGCTTGTTTATGGCTGGGGTCCACCAGACTGGACACTTGCCTTTGGTACAGAGAGTCTTAGTTTTGTTTGGGATTGCCTGATCCATGCAGTCCTGTAGGTGCTGGTAGAAGGCATTTGTAAGTGATTCAGCGGTTTGAGTAATGTTTACCACTGGCTCAGGGGCCTTAAAGGAGACCACACTAGTTTTTAGAAGTGTGAAATCGGCTTTTGAGAAGTTTTTCACTGTGGTCTTTTTGTTTCAGGTGGGGGGATGAGGACCTCCAGCAAGATTAGTTTATGATCTGATCTCACCAGTGAGGGGTATACTTCGGTGTTGAACATTTTGATCCCATGTTCGTGATGATGAGATCAAGTATGTTTTCTCCTCTTGTGGGGATGGTGACTAGTTGTTCCATGGCATTTGAGTTTATGAACTCCAGGAATCTTTGGGTTAGAGTGTTCGGGCTTGAGTAGTGTTCCCAGTCTATATTAGGGTAGTTGAAGTCACCTAGTATGATGGTGTTTGGAGATACATTTATCCCTCCAATGTTTTCAGGAAGGCCATGTGAGGTTCCTGAGTTTGAGAGGGTGGCCTGTAACATGCTACAAATTGCAGAGCAGTCTTGCCTATGGTTAATTGCACCTGGATGGTCTCCGATGCATCGTGCGTTGCCACCAACCTTGAGGTGTGGGTGTCCTTTATGAATATGGACACCCCCCCCCTCCTTTCTTGGTGTTGTCCGGATTTTGGGGCCGGAACGCATGATATGAGGTGAAACCTGTTAGTGCTGGGGTGCTCTCAGGAGCCTTGAACCAGGTTTCTGTCACAGCACAGACATCGATGTTCTCCATATTGAGAAGGGCCTCGAGTGCATCTTGAGATTGAGACTTCTGGCATTGAGCAGCATTACCCTTAGTTTTTTTTCCTTTTGGTGTTCTAGGGTGGTAGGTTTAGAATTTGAGCCTTGCCTAAAAAGGCACTATGGGGTGGCAAGAGCCTTTGCCAATATCCGAAGCCCAGGGTGACAGGTGCAAGCCGCCCTTGAGAAGCAGCGTGGCTTGTCCAGCATGTCATCCCAGGCAGACAGACATTGATCCCCTTTGAATGACACCAGAATTTAAGCCAATTATTAAAGCTGATCATCTTATCACTGTATTGTGGCATCATTCTAGGTGAAGGTAGGATACTGCTCAAGGTCAGGGTCATACCTGCCTGGGCTACATAATCAGAGAGCTCCTCGATGTCCCTTTTCATGTAGTCCAAGGAGGTACATCTTAGGTCGTTGACACCAGCGTGGACAATGACTGAGTCGTACTTGTACCTGCTGTTGAGAGACCTGAGTGCTTGCGTTATGTGGCGGATTCTAGCGCCCGACAGGCAGCTTACTGTGACCTTCTCTTTACTCAGTCTGGTGAGCGGGACGTCAGTGTGTCTGACTATGGAATCACCAATGACAAGTGTCTGGCATTTTGTTTGGCCTTAAGGGCTGTGACTGTTTGACACTCTGACTGTGTGGTCTATGTGTTGCATGTGTTGGGTCGTGAGTTGGTAGTTGTTTGGGTGTCTGCTTTGGTGGCCTCTGCTGTTTTGGTAAATTTTGATCAGAGCCTCAGTATCTCTTTGTGTGAGTATGTGTATGATTTGAAGTTGTGATGGTACCATGTGTGACTGGGTATGTATTGTGTGTGGTTACCTTCTCCTCCTGTCTGGTCTTGCCAGTCCTATGTTGAGAGAGCTCAGCCTCCAGTTTGGCCGTATAGTTGAATCTCTCGCATGTATTTGTGTTTTGTGGGAGAAGGAGAGGATAGTCTGTGTACATGAGGCAATTGTAACATTGCCTCAATATTCCCAGGTTCACCAGTTGAGCTGGAGAGGACACTAGCAACTGATCCCTCGACATACTAGAAGTAGTAGATAAAGAGACTTTCAAAGGACTCCGGGGGAAGTGGGTTTTAGGCTGGTGGGGTACTATCTATAATGAGTGCTTTATCAAGGTGCAAGTACTGTAGGAGTAAGTGCTAGGCTTTCAAGGGTTCTACTCAGTTTGATGGGAGAAGTGTGGTAGAGGGAAGCATCCTAGATAGTTTATCTGTAGTTACTGAAATGACTACTAGGTCTGCAGTACGACAGAGGAATTTACAATCCTCAGGGACCTTCTAGAAGTGGTCTGGCTGCTTGGGAGCAAAGGCTTGTGAGTCTGGGTTGTGTGAAGCACTACTAAAGGCAGCCGGAAATGCAGGATGACCGGTGGAACTGCACAGTAGCCAGGGACATCAACTTGTAAAGGTGATGGTATCTTTTCTGGACATCAGAAATTTGGGATGTGTCGCACTTAAAGTGTTCTCCCATTTTCAGGAGAGTTTCCCCAAAATATCTCTTCCATACGGGAGTCAGCACTGACAGACTCCTCTTCAGGGGAAACATTTCTGGGGAGAGTGAATTTATGTTGAATAATGCAAAGCTTCCTCTCATCACAGGAGTCACTGTCCCTAATCCTTTTTTGAGAAGGTTGGGGAGCAGTCGTAGGAGCAAGATCCTATGCAACGTTGGAGGACCGGACGAAAAGTACAGTTGTGTACACTTACCAAAATGTAGATGTTCGGGTGTATTCACTGTTGCAGTCATCACACTTGGGTTATCCTGCCAGGGGAAGCCCTCAGTCGGCCCGAATACTAGAGGCTTTGTATTTCTGCATCGGTTGCTGTCACTCCAGGACTGACAGGTAGTCAGTGGTATAAAATCAGGCAGCCGATAGCATTACATCAGTTTTTCTTGCCCAACTGTCAGGAGTCCCCAAACAGGGAGCTAGAAGGTTATGGTGGAAGAACACCACCAGTAGAAAGTAAATTATCAAAAATTCCCTGTAAGGAGAGAGGAAGAGAGAGATAAGGGAGATGGAGGATGGGAAACCAGGACTGCAACAGTGAATACACTCAAACATCAACATTTATGGTAAGTGTACACAACTGTACTATGTTCCTCGTGTTTCACTGCTGCAGTCATCACACTTGGGTTGATTCCCAAAGATGAAGAAAAGGGTGGAGGCAGTAAAGAAAACTTGGGGCTGGCTAGGATGCCCTGCAAGACTGCGGTGGCAAAGCCTGCCCTGGATTTGGTGAAGATAGGCAGGTGGTAATGCTTGGTGAAGGTATGAACAGAAGTCCAATGTTGCAGCCTCCAGGATATCCCTGGTGGGGACCCCTCTGAGAAAAGCTACAAAGGTGGCGGTTGCCCTGGTGGAATGTGTCCTGACCCCCTTTGTGGGCAGTTTGCCGTGCTGTTTGTAGCAGAAATGGATGCAGTGTGCTATCCATTTGGGGATTGTTTGGATATGGCCTTGCCCTCTGCCCCTGCTGCGAAGCTGACTAGCAACTGGTCAGTTTTTCTAAAAGATTTAGTCCTATCCAGATAGAATCTGAGCTGTCTGCACATCTAAAGTGTGCAGAATCCTTTCCCCCTTGTATTGTGGGCTAGGGAGAAAAGTGGGCAAATGAATGGATTGGGTGAGAGCCACACTGGGCACCACATTAGGCATGAAGGATGGGTTAGTCCTTTGGGAGACCCTGTCAGCATGGAAAAAGAAGGGCTCTACAGCCATGAGTACTTGTAACTCAAACTCTTCTAGCTGAAGTGAAGGCCAGAAGCAAAGCTGTTTTCCAAAAGAGGAATTTTACCTCTGCCGAAGCTGAAGGCTCAAGGTTAAAGTCCCAAGCTGAGGTAGGAGCTCTTCTGGGTGGCCTAAAGTTGTTAGCCCCTCTTAGGAACTTTTTGATGAGACGGCGTGAGAAGAGAGGTGGCTCTGTGCTGTAATGAGCAGAGATGGCTGACGCATGAATTTTAAAAGAAGAGAAGGAAAGACCCCTGTGTAATAGGTTGTTAGGTAATCCAGGATGAGAGGTAGGGAGGGCTGTGCTGTTTTGGCTCCCTTAGCCTGGATCCAGGTGCAAAACCTTTTCCACTTGCATAGGATTTTCTAGTGCTGGGGCGTCTGGCCTCATGTAGACCATCCAGGACTTGTTTGCTTAGACTGGCAGCTGGAGGACAGGTCAGGGAATACGCCAGGCTGCCAGGTTCAGGGTCTGCAATTGTGGATGCAATAATTCTCCATTCTTCTGGGTCAGGTGTGTTGGGATCTGATGTAGGTGCCATGGTAGCAGGGGTGACGGGCTGCACAGCAGTGGGTAACACTGCTGGAATGGCCAGTCTAGGGCAATCGAGATTGCCCTTGGTTTTTCCTCCCTTATTTTGAGCAGTACCCTTGAAATGAGTGGTAGTGAGGGAAATGCATAGATTGAGATGTTTACCCATTGGAAGAATAGAGCAACCACTTTCCAAGCCTTGCTGTGAGGTTCCCTGGTGCAGAATTTGCGGAGCTGATAATTGAGAGTGGGAGGCAAGGAGGTCCACCTTCGGGTTGCCCCATTTCTGGGTTACAAGGTTAAAAGTTCTGTGGTCTAGCAGGTTTCTGCTTTAAGTTGTCTGTCAGAGAGTTTAGGAAGCCTGGCAGGAACTGCGCTAGCAGGTGTATCTGCATGGCTGAGGCCGTGTGCCTCTAAGAGCGAGTCCCTCCATGCTTGTTGATATACCACATCACTGTGGTGTTGGAGAGAATAGGAGTCTGAAAGCTGTCAGGGCGTGCTGAAAAGCTAGCATCTCTATTTGGTTGATGTGCAGATGTACTTGATTTGGGCTCCAATGGCCCTGAATGCACCTGCTGTCCAGGTGTGTACCCCAGGCATAGTCTGATGCATCTGTGGTGAGGGTTTGGGTGGTGTGGGTTGTGAGAAAAAGTATCTTGTGGTTGCATGCTGCTGCCCAGCAAAGAAAATCTTTCCTTAAACAGGGTATCATAGGTATGATAGTTTCCAGGTCTTGAATGCTGATACCAAAGGCTTTTTAGGTACCATTGTAGTTTCCTCATATGCAGTCTGGTGTATGGAATGAGAAGAATGCAGGAGGCCATGAACCCTAGAAGCTTGCAGGATTTTCTTTGCGGATAACTGGGTTCTGGTGGCTAGTTGAGAGAAGTAGCCTGTCAGGTAGGCCTGTTTTTCTGGAGTAAGGAATGCCATCTGGGATACTGCGTCAAGGCTTGCTCTCAGGAATACAATTTTTTGTGTGGGGACTAGTTTTTATTTATTTTCGTTGACAGTATACCCAGGGAGGTCAGAAGGTCCTTTACAAAGGTCAGGTGCTGTAAAAGCTTTTCCCAACTGCAAATCAGGCAATAGCCTAAGTAGGGGTAAATTTTAATATTTCTTTGTCTACAAAAAAGCAATGGCTGGAGACAGGCATTTTTTGAAAACTCTGGGAGCAGTGGATAAGCCAAAGGGAAGTGCAGAGAACTGAAAGTGCATAGATCCTGCCCTGAAACGCATTTCCTGCAAGACTCCCTGATTGGGATGTGTAGTAGGCATCTTTTAGGTCTAGGGTGGCTAAAGTACAGTTGTGTACCTACCATAAATGTAGATGTTCAAGTGTATTCACTGTTGCAGTCATTACACTTGGGTTATCCTACTGGCAGGCTACCCGCAGTCGGCCTGAATTCCAAGTCCTGGTCCGGAGTCGGTTGCTGTCACCTCTTCCCTGACGTCAGTGTGCCAGGGGTATATAAGATGCAGCAAACGCCATTTTCTTCAGTTTTTCTTGCCCCAGATGTCAGGTGCCCCCAAAAGGGTAGGCTAAAAACATTGCTTATAAAAAGCATTCACTAAAATAAACAATACCTTCATCTACAAGCAAATACACCACATAGGTTGTATAGAATAGAGAAGTACAGATAAGTCCCAGCAAAGAAAGGGGGATGGTGGGTGGGTAACCTGGACTGCAACAGTGAATACAATCGAACATTTACATTTTTGGTAGGTACACAACTGTACTATGTTCATCGTGTTTCACTGTTGCAGTCATTACACTTGGGTTGAATCCCAAAGCTGAGGTTGGGCGGCTGGGTCTAAATAGAGTTAGGAGTGGCTATGAGGCCCTGCAGAACTGCAGTGGCAAAGCCTGCTATGGACTTAAAGAGGTACGTAGTAGTGCTTGGTAAAAGTGTGCACTGAAGTCCAAGTTGCAGCCTCCAAAATATCCTTGGTTGGTACTCCTCTGAGGAAGGCTGCTAAGGTGGCTGCTGCCCTGGTCGAATGTGGCCTAATGCCCTTAGGCACTGATTTGCCATGTTGTGCATAGCAGAAACGAATGCAGTGTCCTATCCATTTTGAAATAGTCTGCTTTGAGATGGCCTTTCCTTGTGATCCTGCAGCATATGCCACTAAAAGTTGCTCAGTCTTTCTGAAAGCTTTAGTTTTGTCCAAGTAGAAGTGCAGCTGTCTGTGTATGTCCAAAGAATGCAAAAGTCTCTCCCCTTTATTCTGGGGATTTGGATAAAAAGTAGGCAAATGAATGGTTTTGATTAAGAGCCACACTGAATACTACATTTGGCATAAATGTTGGGTTTGTCCTTAGAGAAGCCCTGTCCGGATGGAAAATGATAAAAGGTTCCACAGCCATTAATGCCTGTAACTCTGAGACTCTTCTTGCTGAAGTTATTGCTAGGAGCAGAGCGGTTTTCCATGAAAATAATTTTATCTCGGCTGTATTGGCTGGCTCAAAAGGAGGCAATGTGAGCTTTTCCAAGACAAAATTGAGGTCCCATACAGGTATCGGTGCTTTCCTTGGGGTCTTATGTTTTTGGCCCCTCTGAGGTTCTGCCTTAGCAGTGGATGTGAAAAAATAGGTGGTTCCGTATTGTAATGAGCTGAAATAGCAGAGGCATGGATCTTAATTGATGAGAAGGATAGGCCTTTGTCCGGCATCTCAGTTAGGTATTGTAAAATCTGAGGAATATTTGGAACAAGCAGGTCAATTCCTTGTGCCTGGTTCCAAGCACAGAATCTCTTCCATTTTTCTGCATAAGATTTTCTGGTGCTGGGCCTCCTGGCTTCCAAAATAACATCCATAACTGCTTTAGAGAGAGGTGTGTTCTGAGTGGTTACGCCATGCAGCCAGATTTAAGGTTCTGAGTTGGCTGTGCAGGATCCGATTGTTTTGTTGGGTCAGATGATGAGGAATTTGAGGGTAAAGTCTAGGCTGGGCCTTGAGACAAGCTCTTTAGGATTGGGTACCAGTGCTGGCGTGGCCAGTCTGGGGCAATCAGCATCATTTTTGGCTTCTCTTGTCTGACCTTTAGGAGTACCTTGGGGAAGAGAGCCAGTGGAGAAAAGGCATATACTGTAAGGGTTTTCCAACTGAATGATACAGCATCCACCTTCCATGCTTGTTTGTGATAAGTCCTTGTGCAGAATCTCTGTAGTTGGCAGTTGTGAGGGGAGGCAAATAGATCTATGTCTGGGCATCCCCATTTCCTTAACATGCTGAAGACTTGTGGATCTAGTTTCCACTCGTGAGGGTCCATGAGGTTTCTCCTTAGTTAGTCTGCCAGAGTATTGGTCTTTCCTGGCAGGAATTGTGCTTGCAGATGCACTTAAGTCAATGCTGTGCACCACAAAGTCATGGCTTGCCTGCAGAGGGGATAGGAATGTGTGCCCCCTTGCTTGTTTATGTACCACATGACTGTAGTATTGTCCGTCTTTAGCAACAGTTGTCCTGGATGGAGTAGATGCTTGAAGGCGGTCAGGGCATTCTATACAGCTAGCATCTCTTTTTGATTGATATGAAGATGCGTTTGGCTTGCGGGCCACGTGCCCTGAATACATTTTCCTGCCATGTGTGCCCCCCAGGCATAATCTGATGCATCTGTTGTTAGTGTGCCTGGCTGTGGGTAAAGTGAATGGCTGTCCCTTGTTGTGGTGACAGGCCAGTGCCCACCATCGAAACTCCTGTTGTAGGCAGGGAATGAGGGTAATAAATGTTTCCAGGCTGTGGCAATGTTGAGTCCAAACCCTTCTTAGATACCACTGTAGCTTCCTCAAACGCAGTCTTGCATATGGAATTAGCAGAATGCAGGATCCCATGAAGACCAAAGCCTGCAGAATTTTTCTTGCAGGTAACTGGGTTTTTGTTGCCATCTTTTCGAAGTAATCAGTCAGTTGCCTTTGTTTGTCTGGCGTGAGATAAGCCATCTGGGCAGTTGTATTTAAGCTTGCACCCAGGAATATTATCTTTTGAGAGGGTACTAGTTTTGATTTCTTTTTGTTTACTGTGTACCCTAGGCAAATTAGTAATCTTTTTACAAACGCCAGATGCTTTAGTAGAATGTCCTTGTTCTCTGCTTGAATAAGGCAGTCCAAGTAGGGATAATATTCCTCTGTCTGCAAAATGCAATTACTGGTGCCAGGCATTTTGTGAAGACCCTGGCCGCAGTAGACAAGCCAAATGGCAGTGCAGTGAATTGGTAGTGCCTTGAGCCAGCTATGAATCTGAGGTATCTTCTGCAAGATTGTCTGATTGGGACATGCAGGTATGCCTCTGAGGTCCAAAGTTACGAGCCAAGCCATCTTGCCCAGCATGGGCAGAAGTTGCTGCAGTGTCAACATTTTGAATTTTGGAACGTCCAGAAAAGTATTTAGAATAGACAGGTCCAGTATTGGTCTCCATGCTTTGTCCTTTCTGGGTACCAAGAAAAGCCTTGAGTAAAATCCCTGTCCCTGCTCTTGCTGTGGTACTCACTGAATAGCCCTCATGTCCATGAGAGATGAAATTTGCTTTTGTGCCTCTGCCCATTGATTGTGTTGCAGGTCTGGCATACCTTTTGCCTTTGGAAGGGTGTGAAAGTAGAGCCTGTAGTCCTGAGAAACAATATTCAGTACCCATATGTCCTGGGTGATCATGTGCCAATTTTGTGAAAAAAGTGCTAGCTTTCCCCCTAAGGGTGCTGCCAAAAGGTAAGTGCTTGGCATTGGCAGTGGGAAGTCATTGGGACTGTTTCCTATATTGTTGTGATTTGTCTTCTCCGCTTTTGGAGGTAGAAGCACCCCATTGTTTAGGCCTGTATGAGCTTTGGGGCTGAGATCTGCCTCTAGGGTGTCTGTATCTGCCTCTTTGTGGCCTGACACTGGAAAGGACCAATTTTTAGGCGGAAAGTTCCTGCTAAATCTGGGTGGCTGAACCTGTAAGAAATTCTTTACTGTCTCTGCATAGATTTCACTTTAGCCTCCAATTTAACACCTCTTCTGCCTTAACACCAAAGTATCATGCTGTAATGCAGCATCCAATAATTTTGCTTTAACATGATCAGACAGATTCTGTTCCTTTAACCAAGCATGCCTTCGAATGACAGAGCCTGTAAAGAAGCCCTGCAAGAGGCTTCTAGTGAATCAAAACCACATTGCGAAGTATGCTTTCCCACTTGTTCAGCTGCATGCAATAAATCTTGCATTTCCTTGTTTTGAAGACATTCAGAGTTTGTCAGCATTTTCTGTTTTAGCAGAGACATTAGGTACTGCTGATATGTAAGCATATGAAACTGGCAATTTAATGCCCTTACAGCCAAAGTAGCAGAGGTGTAAACATTTTTCCCCCATCTGTCCAGTGCTTTAGAATCCCTATCAGAGGGGACAGGGTTTTTGCAGTGGAAGCCTTGACCCCTTTGGGACTCTGAGATATAGTTTCTGGGTCAGCAGCAGGGTTTTTATATAGAAATTTATGTGAATCCGGAACCCTGTAGTACCTATCTGGCTTAACTGGTGTAGGGGGTAAAGAGTCAGGAGACAGACTGCACTATGAAAATTCATCTACAATGTCTAGTACAGGTGGAATAGAGAGAGGTCTGTGTTGAGGCAATAAAAGAAAATCTCTGAGCCTTTTCGTAGATTCTGAATAATCTTGGCTCTCCCAGTGGAAATGCTCCCTCATGGTGTGTAGGGTTTACCCAAAAGAATAGTCCTCAGGAGGAGAGGCTGAAGGGATAGATTCTTCAGCATCAGAGTCCTCATAGGGAGCAAGAGAGTATCCCTGTTCTGAAGAGGAGTCAGATGAAATGGAAACCTGATCAAAGGAATCATATTCAGTGTCTTGCCTAGGCCTTTTATCAGGAGGGGGATGGGAACCCCTGATCAAAGTAATTAGGTCTTCGGCCATTTTGAGCATCTGTTTCTTAGGCATGGAAGTCTGTCCAGGAGAATGCTGTACTTGTTTCTTTGTCTTTAAAGTTGTATTAGTCTGTCTTGGATGCTGAGGTTGGCTTGATATAAAGCTGTGTAGGTCTGAAAACACCCTCAGAAGCCGATGCCTGCTCAGCGGCGTCCGGACCCATCTGAGGGATTAGTTTCCGAAGGCCCAATACCTTGAGTATCCAGAGGCCTAGTTGTCTCCACATGGGAGTCGGAAGCGGCCTGTGGCTCTGAGGTAGTAGGTGTCAGGGGCTGCGAAAGCGCCTCACTGCGAACCGGCGACTGGCCTACAGGAGGGCTTTGTCGTCGGTTTTAGCCTCGGATGCGTGTCCTTTTCTTTTTCCTTGCACTTTTTATGAACTCTGGTCGGCTGTTCCGATGGCATTATACAGTTAAACTTTCAGCCAAAGTAATGAAATGCAAAATCGTACAGACGCTTAATAGTGCGTTGGTTAAATCTAGCACAAAACCGACAACTAGCAACGTTGTGGTCAGGGACTAGGCAAGGAATACAGTAAGAATGAAAATCCTTATGAGGTATTTGCTTCCAAGAAATACAACTGTAAACTTTTTCTGACATTGGTCTGGAGCAAGAAGAGAGTTTCCCCAACGGGGTACTTAGCTTTATTGAAGACTTCGGATCTGAAATTCAATTTCGAAAATCTCAGGAGTCGGCCGAAAGGCACTTGGCGAACTGCTTTTGCTTCGGGCACCGCGCGGCAAGAAAGACTGAAGAAAATGGCGTCCGCTGCATCTTATATACCTCTGGCGCACTGATGTCAGGGAAGAGGCGACAGCAACAGACGCCGGACCAGGACTTTGGAATTTAAGCTGACTGCGGGTAGCCTGCCAGCAGGATAACCCAAGTGTAATGACTGCAACAGTGAAACACAATGAACATCATCGGACTCCTGTTCAGATAAAACTACTGGGGACAAGTCTTTTTCTTTTGGAAGGGGTAGCCTGGCTTCAACTTTTTCTTTCGACTTTTCCCGGTTAGGGGTCGCCACAGAGGATCACCGCCCGCTCATGACTGGCAGTGGAGTTTTACGGTGTCGAGTTGCCAGCCCAGCGCCTAACC
Source organism: Protopterus annectens (assembly GCF_019279795.1). Classification (NCBI taxonomy): domain Eukaryota; kingdom Metazoa; phylum Chordata; order Ceratodontiformes; family Protopteridae; genus Protopterus; species Protopterus annectens. The sequence goes on from NC_056738.1 coordinate 402,377,633, forward strand.
TTCCACAGAAGGCACACACATGCAGGCACTCACACCCAGGGCCAGTTTAGTGTGTTCAATCCACCTACAGCATGTCTTTGGGATGTGGGAGGAAACCGGAGCACCCAGAGGAAACCCACGCGACCACAGGGAGGACATGCAGACTCCGCACAGAAGGCACCCCAGCTGAGGATCGAACCAGAGAACCTCTTGCTGTGAGGCGGGTAGCCTGGCTTTCCCTAATAAGCATAAACAAGGTCTTCCGCCATTTTAAGCATTTGAGATTGAGGCATGGAAACAAATGCCTGAGCTTGGGTCATCTGTTTTTTAGGTGTACTTCGTACCCTGGGCCTCAGAAACTCAAAGTTTTAGAAGGAACTGAAGACGTGAAATAAGTAGTTGGTTTGTGTAGAGTACCATTAATGCGAAGAACTTCCTCAGAAGCCGGTGTCTGCTCAGCAGCTCCAGACCCATCTAAGGTAGAGACATCCGCAGGATCCTTAGTCAAAGAAAAGTCTCGTAGCATACCAGACTCCGAACGGGTCTCGGTAGCGGTCTGCGGATCCACAGAAGCAGGCATCAGGGGCTGCGAAAGTGCCTCACTGAGGACCAGAGAACTGACGACTAGCTTAACGGAAGCTTTGTCGGCAGTTTTGGACCTGTGCGGTCTGTCTTTATCCTTACGTTTTTTCAGAAGATCGGTAGTCAGATGGCTTACCGAAGCCATATCGGAATACGAGAAAGGACAGCGAAAACATTTACCTACAATAATGGTCTGGGCCTAAACAGGTGATGCAGTAAGAATGGAAGTCTCGGTGGGGTATTTGCTTTCCACAGGTGAGACAATTGTTAATTTTTTCTGACATCAGTTAGAGCAAGAAAAAAGGATCCCCAATGGGGTTAATTAGCTTTAGAAGACTTCAACTTCAATTCGGAAATGAATACTCTGGTATCAGCCGACCGGCACTCATGCGAACTGCTTCTGCTTTGGGCTCCTTGGCAAGAAAGACTGATGTAATGGCACTGGCTGCCTGATTTTATACCACTGACGACCTGACGTCAGTCCTGGAACGACAGCGACTGACGCAGAAATACTAAGCCCTCTGGCATTCGGGCCAACTGAGGGCCTCCTCTGGCAGGATAACCCAAGTGTGATGACTGCAACAGTGAAACACAAAGAAATTACAGTTGTGTACACTTACAATAAATGTAGATGTTGAGTGTATTCACTGTTGCAGTCATCACATTTGGGTTATCTGCCTGCAGGTAGCCCTCAGCTGGCCTGAATACCAGTCTCTTCGGATTTCTGCATCGGATGCTGTCGCTTCTTCCATGACATCAGATCGTCAGGGGTATAAAAACATGCAGCCAAAGTCATTACATCAGTTTTTCTTGCCCCAGATGTCAGGTGCTCCCACAACAGGAAGCAATTATATGGTATGGAAAATCCCCGGCAAAGAGCAAATCCACATAAGCCATACAAGGAGGAAAGGTAAAAGTCAAGACATGTCAGGGGGCTGGAGGGAGGGTAACCAGGACTGCAACAGTGAATACGCTCGAACATCTACGTTTATGTTAAGTGCACACAACTCTATGTTTCACTGTTGCAGTCATCACATTTGGGTTGATTCCCAAAGCTAAGAAAGGGTTGAGGTAGTTAGAGGATTAGGGCTAGCAATAAGGCCCTGTAAGAGTGCTGCGGTAAATCCAGCTCTGGATTTAGAAAAGATAGGCAGGTGGTAATGCTTGGTGAAAGTATGTACAGAGCTACAGGTTTCAGCTTTCAGGACGTCCCTGGTAGGGACTCCTCTGAGAAATGCAGTAGAGGTAGATGCAGCCTTGGTGGAATGTGTTCTTATCCCCTGTGGGGTAGGTTTTCCATGGTGTTTGTAGCAGAAATGGATGCAATGTGCTATCCATTCGGAAATGGTTTGCTTTGAAATGGCCTTCCCCTCGGCCCCTGCAGCAAAACTAACTAGCAGCTGGGTCAGATTTTCTGTGAGGCTTGGTCCTGTCCAAATAGAATCTAAGCTGTGTACATCCAGAGAATGCAGTATCCTTTCCCCTTTATTCTGAGGATTAAGGAAAAAGTAGGCAAATGAATGGCCTGGTTTAGAGCCACACTAGAGACCACCTTGGGCATAAAGGATGGATTAGTCCAGAGGGAAACCCTGTCCGCTTGGAAGATAATGAAGGGTTCCCACTGCCATGAGGACCTGCAGTTCAGACACTCTTCATGCTAGCTAGTGATGTCTACAAGTAAAGTGATTTTCCAAGAAAGGAATTTCAACTCTGCTGTAGCAGCTGGTTCAAAGTGTGGGGGGGGAGTGAGTTTTTCCAGTACAAAGTTAAGGTCCCAGGCTGGAGTGGGAGCCCTCCTTGGGGGGGGGGGTCAAATTTTTGGGCCCTCTAAGGAATTGTTTCAGCAGGGGATGAGAGAAGAGGGGTGGCTCAGTATTATAATGTGCTGATATGGCAGAGGCATGAATCTTAATTGATGAGAAAGATAGGCCCTTGTGGAGCATTTCTGTTAAATCTAGAATATGAGGTAAGCTGGGCACCGTTGTGACCATCCCCTGAGCCTGGCTTCAGGAACAGTATCTTTTCCACTTTTCTGAAAAGGATTTTCTAGTACTAGGCCTCCTTGCCTCAAGAATGACATCCAGCACCTGCTTACTGAAGGTTGCTAGAGGTGAGGTCAGGGAATTACCTAGGCTGTAAGGTTGAGGGTTTGAAGCGGAGGATGCAGAATCTGGCCCGCCTGCTGGGACAGAGGGGATGGGATCTGAGGCAGGTGCCAAGGTTGTAGCACTGGCAGACTGGGCAAAAGGGGGTACCAGTGCTGCTGTGGCAAATCTGGTGAAATCAGTATTGTCCTTTGCTTGTCCTGTTTGATCTTTAGTAGAACCTTCAAGAGGAGAGGCAGAGGGGGAAAGGCATAAACTGAGAGGCTTTCCCAGGTAAAGGACAGGGCATTCACTTTCCAAGCTTGACTATGTGGAGTTCTGGTTCAGAATTTGTTAAATTGGTAGTCCTAAGGGGAGGCAAACAGTCTACACCTCTGTGGTTCCCCATTTGTTCCTCAAGAGCTTGAATATTTTGGGTTCCTGTTTCCATTCGTGTGGGTCCATGAGATTTTTGCTCAAGTCTTCTGCCAGTGAATTTTGTTTGCCTGGCAGGAATTGAGCTTGTATGTTCACTTGGTAGCTAAAGGCTGTGTTCCACAGAGTCATGGCTAGTCTGCAGTGGGGGTAGGAATGGGTTCCCCCCTGCTTGTTTATGTACCACAACTGTGGTGTTGTCCGTCTTTACCAACAGTTGTCCTGGAAGAGCAAGGTCTCTGAAGGCTGTCAGTGCATTCTGTACAGCTAACATTTCTTTCTGATTGATACACAGGTGCATCTGTTTTGGGTTGCATTTGCCATGAATGCACTGCCCTGCCATGTGAGCCCCCCATGCACAGTCTGATGAGTGTTAGGGTTTGGGCGGCAGGGAGTAGAGTGAAAGAGTCCTTTGTGGTTGCAGGCCTCTGCCCACCAAAGAAACTCTGCCCTTAGACACTGAATGATAGGAATTGTTTCCAGGTCCTGAGAATGTTGACACCATAGACTTTTTAGATACCATTGAAGTTTCCTCATATGCAGTCTTGCATATGGAATTAACAGAATGCAAGAGGCCATGAACCCCCGAGCTTGCAGTATTTTCTTTGCAGATAGCTGGGTTTTTGTGGCCAGTAGGTTGAAGTAAGTTGTCAAATAAATTTGTTTCTCTACAGTGAGGAATGTCATCAGGGAAGTTGTGTTCAAGCTTGCTCCCAGGAATACAATCTGTTGGCAGGGTACTAGGTGTGATTTATTTTCGTTGATGGTATACCCCAGTAAAGTTAGAAGTCTCTTTACAAATGCCAGGTGCTGTAATAGCAAGTCCTGAATCAGGCAATTGTCCAAGTATGGGTAAATCTGAATACTTCTCTGCCTGCAAAAAGCAATGGCTGAAGGTAGGCACTATGTGAATACCCTGGGTGCAGTAGATAAGCCAAAGGGAAGTGCAAAGAAAGTACAGTTTTGTACCTACCATAAATGTAGATGTCCGATAGGTATGCATCTGCAGTCATAACATATGGGTTGTCCTGCCTCAGGTAGCCCTTCGGTCGGCCGGATTCCAAAGTCTGGGTCTGGCCTCGGCTGATGTCGCACTTTCCCCGACGTCAGAGCGTCTGGGGTATAAAAGCATCAGCCGACGCCATTTTCCTCAGCAGGTGCCCTCTACGAAGGCTAAATTTGGATAAATGCTGAAAAGTTCCAAGCATTTGCAAATTATATACATGAATAAACAAATACACCATAATAGATTCCCCCAGCTAGCTAAAAGAGGGGTAAGCACCCTAGGAATACCAAAGAGGGGAAGGAGGGAGGGTAATCCTGACTGCAGATGCATACCTATCGGACATCTACATTTATGGTAGGTACAAAACTGTACTATGTCCTTCAAGGATGCATCTGCAGTCATAACATATGGGTAGAATACCATAGCCAATCTGGGGGTGGAGGTACTAAGAAAAGGATGGTGTAGTTAAGATCCCCTGCAGGACTGCAGTTGCAAACCCTGCTCTGCATCTAGAGTATAAAGGTAGATTGTAATGCTTGGCAAATGTATGCACGGAGGTCCAAGTAGCAGCTTCTAAAATGTCCTTGGTAGCCACCCCCCTTAGGAAGGCTGTAGTGGTGGCCGTGGCCCTTGTGGAGTGAGGCCGGATATTTTCAGGAACTGTCTTTCCATGAAAGCAGTAGCAAAAGCGAATGCAATTTCCTATCCATTTTGAAATTGTCTGTTTGGAAATTGCTCTTCCTTGCACCCCAGTTGCATATGCTACAAAAAGTTGGTCAGTTTTTCTGCTAGTTTTTGTTCTGTCCAAATAGTAGCGTAGTTGTCTGTGTATATCCAGGTTGTGCAAAAGTTTTTCCCCTTTATTCTGTGGATTAGGGAAGAACGTAGGCAAGTGAATAGCTTGGTTCAAGGATACCCTAGATACCACCCTTTGGCATAAAAGTAGGATTGGTTCTTAGTGACACCCTGTCCTGGTGGAAAATAAGAAAAGGCTGCACTGCCATTAATGCTTGTAACTCAGATACTCTTCTTGCTGAAGTGATTGCCAGAAGGAATGCAGTTTTCCAAGATAGAAATTGTAGATCCGCTGATGCTGCTGGTTCAAAAGGAGGTAGTGTCAGTTTTTCCAGCACAAAGTTGAGATCCCAGGCAGGTAGAGGGGGTCTTATTGGAGGTTTAACATTTTTGATCCCTCTCAGAAATTGTCTGAGGAGAGGGTGTGAGAAGATAGGTGGATCCACATTGTATTCTGCTGAAATTGCTGAAGCATGAATCTTAATGGAAGAATAGGACAGGCCATTGTGGCACAATTCTGCTAAATATTCTAGGATATGTGCTAAGTTTGCCACTGTGACATCTGTGCCCTTTGATGTGCTCCAAATGAGAAATCTCTTCCATTTAGCTGAGTATGTCTTCCTTGTGGAAGGCCTGCGAACTACCAGGATAATGTCCTTCACCCTCTGAGAGAAAACCTTTTGATTGGGATTTAAGGAATTTTCCAGGCAGTTAGCTGCAATGGTTTCAAGTTGGGATGCAGGGTCTTGAAATTGTTCTGCGTTAGAAGAAGAGGCCATAGGGGGAGAGGCCATGATTTTGCCTGAGACATGTTTCTCAATAGTGGATACCAGTGTTGTCCTGGCCAGTCCGGAGCTATTAGTATCACTTTTGGCTGTTCCTCCCTGATTTTCAGTAGAACTTTGTGCATCAATGGGAGAGGTGGGAAGGCATATACTGTTAGGGCTTTCCAGCTGAAAGAGAGAGAGTCCACCCTCCAAGCTTGTGGGTGGAATGTCCTTGAGCAGAATGTCTTCAGTTGATGGTTGAGTGGGGAGGTGAACAGATCTATCTCCGGCATTCCCCGTGTCTTTGTTATGAGCTTGAAGATGTGTGCATCCATAGTATTTCTGCTTGGGCTGTCCGCCAGTGCATTTTCTTTCCCTGGCACGAATTGGGCCTGTAGTTGGATATTGAGGTTCAGGCATAGATCCCACAGATTCATAGCCATCCGGCATAGCAGGTAAGAATGTGCCACCCTGTTTATGTACCACATGACCGTGGTGTTGTCTGTCCTTATTAACAGATGTCCTTGTTGGAGGAAGGGTTTGAATGCCTCGATTGCATGCCTCACTGCCAGCATTTCCTTTTCGTTTATGTGCATGCTTAGCTGCCCTTGAGGCCATAGGCCTTGGATGCATTTGTCCTCCATGTGTGCTCCCCATCCTCGGTCCGAGGCGTCTGTGGTGATGGTCTGCCTTGCTTTTGGTTTGTTGAAAGGCAACCCTCTGTTGGACTGGCAGGCCTGAGCCCACCACAGGAATTCCTTTTGAAGGCATGGAATAATTGGTATCATGGTTTCTAAACTGTGACTGTGTTGAGACCATACACTCCTTAGGTACCATTGTAATTTCCTCATATGCAGTCTGGCATGTGGGATTAGAATTATGCAGGATGCCATGTAACCCAGGGCCTGCAGGATTTTCCTTGCAGTAAGCTGAGTTTGTCTTGTCAAAATCATGAAGTAATCTGGAAGTTGTTTTCGCTTTTCTTCTGTGAGAAAGGCCATTTGGGTGCTTGTGTCCAGATCTGCACCCAAAAGGTGATCCTTTGGGATGGTACTAGTCTTGACTTTTGGATGTTGACTGTGTATCCCAAGGCCTGTAACAGGTGTATGGCATAGGCCAAGTCCTTTAACAATTTGTTCTTGTTGTCCGCTTGTATTAGGCAGTCGTCCAGGTATGGATAAATTTGAATTCCCTGTAGTCTGCAATGAGCAACTACTGATGCCAGGCATTTCGTGAATACTCTGGGCGCAGTAGATAAGCCAAAGGGCAATGCTGAGAATTGATAATGCTCTGATCCTGCAAGAAATCTGAGGTGTCTTCTGCAACTTGGTCGGATAGGGATGTGCAGGTATGCCTCCTTGAGATCTAGAGTCACCAGCCAAGACTCCTTGCCCAACATGGGAAGAAGTTGCTGTAGGGTCAGCATTTTGAATTTTGGCACAATGAGATAAGTGTTGAGTGCGGACAGGTCGAGAATAGGCCTCCATTGATTTTCTTTTCTTGGTACAAGGAATAGTCTGGAGTAAAATCCTTGGCCTTGTTCTGAACATGGTACCTTTTCTATAGCTTTCATCTGAAGTAAATTGCTGATTTGTTTTAAAGCCTCTGCCTTCTGATTTGGTGGACGATTTGGCATTCCGCTTCTTTTTGGCAAAGTGTGGAAGTGAAACCTGTATCCTTTGTCTATTTGCAATGCCCAAGTATCCTTTGTAATATAATGCCAGTTTTTTGAGAATAAAGCCAGCTTTCCGCCCAAGGGTGCTTCCAGTTGATCCCTGGTAGGCGGAATCAGAGTCAAGTCATTGATTCTGTCCTGTAGTAGTGGTTGTTGTTGTTGCTGTTGCACTACTCCTCTGGCTGGCAGGCTGCCACTGACGGCCTCTGTAGGAGCCCTTCGATTGACCTCTGCCTCTAGAGCGCCTGTTCCTGCCTCTCTGGGCTCTGTCCGAGTCTGGAAAGGACCAATTCTTTGTAGGCCAGTTTCTGCTGAATCTCGGTGGTTGAACTTGCAGGAAATCTTTAACTGTTTGCACAGATTTTGCTTTTTCTTCAACCTTTTTTAGAATCTCCTGAGCAGGGGAGCCAAATAAATTTTGTTTCTCCATTGGAGCATCGAGGAGTTTAACTTTGACATGGTCTGGCAAAGATTGCTCCTTCAGCCAGGCATGTCTACGAATAACTGCCCCAGTCATAGCTGATCTAAATGAAGCCTCCAGTGCATCATAGCCACATTTTAAGAAATGATTACTAACCTGTTGTGAGTTATGTACCAAATCCTGAAGGGATTTACGGTCTAGGGTTCAGGAGAAGAAAGTTTCTTATTCAATTCATCTAACAAATACTCTTGGTACTGTATCATATGGAATTGACAGTTTAATGCCCTGACAGAAAGAGTTGCAGATGTATACACCTTCTTACCCCATCTCTTTAAAGCTCTAGACTCTCTATCAGAGGGTAGGGGATTTTTGGCAGTAGAGGCTGCAACCCCTTTAGGGCCCTGAGAAATAGTTTCTGGGTCTGCAGAATGGGCTTTATACAGATGGAAATGAGAATCCGGAACCCTGTAATATCTGTCAGGTTTGGCAGGGGCCGGAGGAAGAGTATCAGGGGCTGTACTGACATCATTGTACACATCAATTACATTTAGAACAGGAGGTATAGCTAAGGGCCTATGCTGAGGCAAATGCAAAAAGGTCCGTAATCTTTTTCTAGAATCAGAGAAATCCTGACCTTGCCACTGAAAGTGCTCTCATGGAGTGTAAAGTCTCCCCAAAGGAAAACCTCTTCAGGAGGGGAGGCCGAAGGGATAGATTCCTCTGCATCTGAATCCTCATAAGGCGAGTAAGCCCCTCCCTGGTGGTCTGACAACTCAGATCCATCCGTGGAATCATCTGAGGAGTGGGGTTCAGAGGGGTCAGTCCTGGGCCTTTTGTCTGGAGGAGGTTGAGAGGCCCTGTCTGGGTGAGGTTGTGAACCCCTAATTAAGGAGATAAGGTCCTCAGCCAGGCTGAGGATCTGTGAACTAGAGGAAGGCCTCTGGGGTGTACATTTGGCAGGCAAAGCTTTTGAAAGTTTGGCAGCTTTAACCCTAGAAAAGGCCTTAATGGACATAGAAGCTGGGGGCCTGGCAGCCCCACGTGCAGGGGTAGAAATGTCCAAAGTTATGGTGTCGGACAAATCCTGAACACTAGCTTCGGTAGGTAGTTCTGAAGCAGACTCAGCCGGGGCCTCTCGGGCCTCGGCGGTCGGAAGTATGGTTTCGGAAGAAGGAATTGCCGAGGACTCTGTTTCGGCCGAAACCGAGACTCGCGGTAGGCCTAGCTGTGGTTTCAGCCGAAACCGTGGGCCGCGAGTGTCGGTACTTTTCCTTGCGTTTTTTGACCATATGCGAAGTCTGAGTCTCCGACGGCATTTTATAAGCAAAAGCGGCTCCAAAAAATTCCTCTGCAAACTCCGACCGACGTCTAAGAGTTCGTCGGTTGAAGGAGGCACAGGCTAAACAGGCCGATACGTCGTGGTCTGGGCCTAAGCAAGGAAGGCAGTAAGAATGGAAATCCTTATGAGGTATTTGTTTCCCACAAGTTAAACAATTATTTACTTTGTCTGACATCGGCTGAGGCAAGAAAGAGTCCCCAACGGGGTACTTAGCTTTTTTTCGAAGTCTTCGGTAGCTGAAATCTCTGTATCTGACCGACTGGCACTTGCGAACAGCTTCTGCTTCGGGCACCGCGCGGCAAGACAGACTGAGGAAAATGGCGTCGGCTGATGCTTTTATACCCCAGACGCTCTGACGTCGGGGAAAGTGCAACATCAGCCGAGGCCAGACCCAGACTTTGGAATCCGGCCGACCGAAGGGCTGCCTGAGGCAGGACAACCCATATGTTATGACTGCAGATGCATCCTTGAAGGACATCTAATAGTGCATAAAGCCTGCCCTGAAGTGAAGGTATTTCCTGCAAGATTCTCTTATGGGGATGTGCAGGTAAGCTTACTTTAAGTCTAGGGTTGCCAGCCAGGCATCCTTGGTTAGCATAGGAAGCAGCTGTTGGAGAGTTAGCTTTTTGAAATTTGGAACCACCAGAAAGGTGTTGAGAATAGATAAATCCAGGAATGGACGCCAGGAGTTTTCTTTTCTGGGAACCAGGAACAGTCTTGAATAAAAGCCTTGTCCCCTTTGTTCTGCTGCGATAGGTTGATTAGCCGTGATGCTGAGGAGAGAAAGTACTTGCTTTTAGGCCTCCGCCCACTGGTTTGGGGGGAGGTCTGGCCATCCACTTAGGGTTGGGAGTGAGTGGAAGTGGAATCTGTATCCTAGGAAAACAATGTATTCCCAGTTTTTTGCATGCAGGGCGAGTTTTCCTTCTAAAGGTGCAAGTACTTGAGCAAGGCTCGGGGAGTTAAGGATAAGTCACTGTGCAAGTCTACCATGAGGGGTGGCTTACTACTCCCCGTTTTGAGGTGGGAGCACCCCACTACTTAGATCTGTGCATAACCTGAGACTGAAGTCTTGGGGGTCTGCTTCCCCTGGGCTTGGACTGAGCAGGCCTGGAAAGGACCAGTTCTTTGAAGGCCAATGCCTACTGAATCTGTGTGGGTGTAATTGTAAGAAATCTTTAACAGTTTGCATAGATTTAGCTTTCTCCTCCATCCTTTTGAGAACTACTTCTGTTTTATTGCCAAATAGGTACTCTTCGTTTAAGGGTGCATCCAGTAATTTTGCTTTGACATGGTCTGGCAAGTTTTGTTTCTTAAGCCAAGCATGCCTTCTAAGAACAGACCCAGTGACAGTCCTACAAGATGCTTCTAAAGCATCAAAAAGTACAGTTTTGTACCTACCATAAATGTAGATGTCCGATAGGAATGCATCTGCAGTCCTTACAAATGGGTTGTCCTGTCGTCAGGCAGCCCTTCGGTCGGACGGATTCCAAAGTCTGGGTCTGGCTTCGGCTGGTGTCGCACTTCACCCGACATCATTGCTGCAGTTACTCGGGTATAAAGGCATCAGCCGACGCCATTTTCCTCAGTGTTTCTTGCCCCAGATGCCAGGTGCCCTCTAGGAAGGCTAAATTTTGATAAATGCCAATGGTTCAAAATATTAGAGAGCAAACAAAAAATAAGCATGTATGTACATATATACAAACAAATACACCATAATAGATTCCCCCAGCTAGCTATAAGAGGGCAAATACCTAGGAGTACCACAGAGGGAAGGAGGGTGGTAATCCTGACTGCAGATGCATTCCTATCGGACATCTACATTTATGGTAGGTACAAAACTGTACTATGTCCTTCAAGGATGCATCTGCAGTCCTTACAAATGGGTAGAATACCATAGCCAAACTGGGGGAGGAGGAAAGATAGAATTATGGTGTAGTTAAGATCCCTTGCAAAACAGCAGTGGCAAAACCTGCTCGGGATCTAGAGTATAAAGGTAAATTATAATGCTTGGCAAATGTATGCACGGAGCTCCAAGTAGCAGCCTCTAAAATGTCTTTGGTAGCCACTCCTGAGAAAAGCTGTGGTAGTGGCTGTAGCTCTTGTAGAGTGAGGCCTGATGTTTTCTGGAGTTTTCTTTCCATGGTAGGAGTAACAAAATCTAATGCAATTTCCTATCCACTTAGATATTGTCTGTTTTGTAATTGCTTTCCCTTCCATTCCTGCTGCATATGCTACCAGTAGCTGGTCAGTTTTTCTATTGCTCTTGGTCCTGTCCAGGTAGTAGCGTAATTGTCTGTGTACATCCAAGGTATGCAACAGTCTTTCTCACCTGTTCTGTGGATTGGGAAGAATCTAGGTAGGTGGATAGCCTGATTTAAAGATACTCTGGAGACCACCTTAGGCATAAAAGTAGGATTTGTTCTCATGGACACTATCTTGATGGAAGATCAGAAAGGGCTGTACTGCCATTAATGCCTGTAGTTCAGAAACCCTTCTTGCTGAAGTGATTGCCAGCAGGAAAGCAGTTTTCCATGATAAGTATTGCAATTCTGCTGTTGCTGCTGGTTCGAAAGGAGGTAGTGTCAATTTTTCTAGCACAAAGTTCAAGTCCCATGCAGGTAATGGTGGCTTCCTAGGAGGTTTTACATTTTTAATTCCTCTCAGAAACTGCCTGAGCAGAGGATGTGAGAAGACTGGAGGATCCAAGTCGTATTCTGCTGAAATAGCTGAGGCATGAATCTTAATGGAAGAGTAGGACAGGCCTTTGTGGAATAGCTCTGCCAAGTATTCCAGGATGTTGGCTATTTTTACCAGTGACACATCTTCCCCTTTAGCAGTACTCCAAAGGAGATATCTTTTCCATTTTGCTGAATAGGTTTTCCTTGTTGAAGGTCTGCGAGCTTCTAAAATAATGTCCTTAACCCTTTGGGATAAATTTGGGTTAATTTGTCTTATGCAATGTTCCAGGCAGTCAGCTGCAGAGTTTTCAGGTTTGGATGCAGGGTGTTGCAATTGTTCTGAGTTAACAACAAGGGAACTAGGGGTAAGGGCCATATCTGTTCCCGAGACATGCTCCTCAGTAATGGGTACCAATGTTGCCTTGGCCAATCTGGAGCTATCAGAATGATCCTTGGACAGTCCTCTTTGATCTTCAATAGCACCTTGTGCATCAAAGGAAGTGGTGGGAATGCATATGCTGACAGATTTTTCCAACTGAAGGATAGGGAGTCCACCTTCCATGCCAGTGGGTGGTACGTCCTGGTGCAGAATTTCTTTAACTGGTGATTGAGTGGGGATGCAAATAAGTATTTCTGGGAGACCCCATTTTCTTGTAATGGTTTTGAAGATGTCTGGATGCAGCATCCATTCGTGGGCATCCGTGGTAGTCCTGCTTAATATGTCTGCTAGAGTGTTTTCTTTCCCTGGTACAAAGACTGCTTGTAACTGAATGTTGTAACTCAGGGCCACATTCCAGAGGTCCAGGGCCATCCGGCATAGAGGGTACGAATGTGTGCCTCCCTGCTTGTTGATGTACCACATAACTGTGGTGTTGTCTGTCCTTATCAATTGGCCTTGTCGAAGAAATGGTTTGAAAGTCTGAATTGCCAGTTTTACTGCCAGCATTTCCTTTAGGTTTATGTGTAGGTGCAGCTGCTCTTGAGTCCATAAACCCTGTATGCATTTGTTCATCATGTGGGCCCCCCAACCGAGGTCTGAGGCGTCCGTTGTGATGGTTTGGCTTGGTTGAGTGCTGTGGAAGGGCAATCCTTCGTTTGATTGACAGGCCTGAGCCCACCATTGGAATTCTTGCTTCAGGCATGGAATTATTGGAATTTGAGTTTCCAGGCTGTGCTTGTGCTGAGACCATAAATTCCTTAGGTACCACTGTATTTTTCTCATATGCAGTCTGGCATGTGGTACCAATATTATGCAGGATGCCATGAAGCCCAATGCTTGTAGGACTTTTCTCGCTGTTAGATGGTTTTGTTTTGTTAATGCCAAGAAGTAGAGGGAGTTGCTCCTGTTTTCTACTGTTAGGAATGCCATTTGTTTGGATGTGTCCAGCTCCGCACCCAAAAGGTTATCTTTTGGGATGGTATCAGCCTTGACTTTTTTATATTGACTGTGTATCCCCAGGGCTTGTAGAAGGTAAATGACTCTTTTCAAGTCTTCTGCTAGCTTGTTTTTGTTGTCCGCTTGTATTAGGCAGTCGTCCAGGTAAGGGTAGATTTGGATCCCCTGAAGCCTGCAATGAGCGATTACTGATGCCAGGCATTTCGTGAACACTCTGGGCAGTAGATAAGCCAAAGGGCAATGCTGAGAATTGATAATGCTCTGATCCTGCAAGAAATCTGAGGTATCTTCTGCAATTTGGTCATATGGGGACGTGCAGGTATGCCTCCTTGAGATCTAGAGTTACCAGCCAAGACTCCTTGCCCAGCATGGGAAGAAGCTGCTGTAGGGTCAGCATTTTGAATTTTGGAACAATGAGGAATGTGTTTAAAGCGGACAGATCGAGAATAGGTCTCCATTTGCCTTCTTTCCTTGGTACTAGGAAGAGTCTGGAGTAAAAGCCCTTTCCTTGCTCCATATGTGGTACCTTTTCCACAGCTCTCATCTTTAATAATTGATTTACTTGTTGTAGAGCTTCTGCCTTTTGATTTGGAGGTAGGTTTGGCATTCCTCTCTTTCCTGGTAGAGTATGGAAGTGAAACCTGTAACCTTGGTCTATTGTCTGCAAAATCCACTTGTCTCTTGTGATGTAATTCCAGTTCTTTGTAAATAAAGCTAGCTTTCCGCCTAAGGGTGCTTCTAGTTGTTCCCTGGTAGGTGGTGCCAGAGCCAAGTCACTGTGATTGTCCTGTATTAGTGGTGGTGGCTGTGTCTGTGCCTTGCTGGTTGTTACCCTGCCACTGGCGTCTCCTGTAGGCGCCTCTGGATTGGCTTCTGCCTCTTGAACGCCTATTCCTGCCTCTCTGTGCTTTGGAGGAGTCTGGAAAGGACCAATTCTTGGAGGGCCAATTTCTGCTAAACCTTGGCGGTTGGACCTGTAAGAAATCTTTCACTGTTTGGACAGATTTTGCCTTCTCTTCCATCTTCTTCAGCACCTGTTGTGCAGGAGAGCCAAACAAATTGATCTTATCCATGGGAGCATCTAATAGTTTTGATTTGACATGGTCCGGTAAGGCCTGCTCTTTTAACCATGCATGCCTTCTGATAACTGTGCCAGTCATGGCTGATCTAAAGGAAGCCTCCAGTGCATCATAGCCGCATTTTAAAGAATGGTTACTAACTTGCTGAATGTTATGTACCATTTCCTGAACATATTTCTTGTCTAAAGGTTCATCAGAGGACAGTTTTTTTGGTTAACTGGTCTAGCATAAATTCTTGATACTGGATCATATGAAATTGACAGTTCAAGGCCCTAGCTGACAGAGTAGCAGAAGTGTAAACTTTTTTACCCCATCTCTAAGGACCTGGATTCTCTTTCAGAGGGAGGGATTTTGGCAGAGGTAGATGCTACAGCCTTGGGCCCTGGGAGATAGTCTCGGATCTGCAAAAGGAGCCTTGTATAAATGGTGATGAGTGTCCGGGACCCTGTAGAACCTATCGGGCTTAGCAGGGCCGGAGGTAATGAATCAGGAGCAGTACAAGCATCATTAAATGCATCATCTACAACAGACAGAACTGGAGGTATAGCTAAAGGCCTATGTTGTGGTAAATGCAAAAAGGTTCTAAGCCTTTTTCTGGAGTCTGAAAAATCTTGGCCCTGCCACTGAAATTGTTCCCTCATAGCATGCAAGGTTTCCCCAAAGGAAAATTCCTCAGGTGGAGAGGCAGAAGGGATGGACTCTTCAGCATCAGAGTCTTCATAAGGGGAAAAAGGAGCCTCTGGAGGGTCTGTATTATCTGAATCATCAGAGGAATCATCTGTGGAAACTGGCTCAGGGGGCTCTGCTCTAGGCCTCTTCTCTGGAGGTGGGTGAGAGGCCCTGTCTGGGAGAGGTTGGGATCCCCGGATTAAAGAAATGAGATCCTCTGCTAAAGTAAGCATTTGGGAACTGGAGCTAGGCCTGTGAGAGGGGGTCTTAACAGGCACAGATTTAGTAGCTTTAGCTGCTTTAGCCCTGGCAAAGGCCTTAATGGACATGGCTGCAGGAGGCCTAGCAGCTCCACGTGCAGGGGTTGAAATATCCAAGGGAATAGTGTCAGAATTCCTGAGAAACCACAACTGCAGGTTGGATTTCAGAAGCCGATTCCACCAGGTTGTTAGAGGCCTCGGTAGAAGGTAAGCTTTCGGCTGAAGGAAGAACCGCTTGCTCGGTTTCAGCCGAAACCGAGACACTCGCGGTTGTCTTAACCGCGGTTTCGGCCGAAACCGCGGACCGCGAGTGTCGGTCCTTTTCCTTGCGTTTTTTGGATATTTGTGAAGTTGGAGGATCCGACGGCATAATATAAGCAAAATCAGAGCCGAAAAACTGCTCAGCAAATTCCGACCGACGTCTAAGCGTCCGTCGGTTAAAAGAAGCACAGGCTAGACAAGCTGCTACGTCGTGGTCTGGGCCTAAACAAGGTAAGCAGTAAGAGTGGAAATCTTTATGAGGTATTTGTTTCCAAGTTAAACAATTATTCACTTTTTCTGACATCGGCTGAGGCAAGAAAGAGTCCCCAACGGGGTACTTGGCTTTTTAGAAGTCTTCGGTAGTAGTAGAAGTATTCGGTAGTAGTAATCTCTGGTTCTGACCGACCGGCACTTGCGAACAGCTTCTGCTTCGGGCGCCACGCGGCAAGAAAGACTGAGGAAAATGGCGTCGGCTGATGCCTTTATACCAGAGTAACTGCAGCAATGATGTCGGGTGAAGTGCGACACCAGCCGAAGCCAGACCCAGACTTTGGAATCCGGCCAACCGAAGGGCTGCCTGACGACAGGACAACCCATTTGTAAGGACTGCAGATGCATCCTTGAAGGACATCTACACTGCAAAGTATGTTTACTAACTTGGTCAGAAGAATGCATTAACTCTTGTAAATCTTTGTGTTCTGCACAGTCAGGAATCAACATCATTTTCTGTTTAATTAGCCCAATAATATGCTGCTGATACTTCAACATATGAAACTGGCAATTTAAAGCCCTAATGGCCAGAGTAGCAGAGGTGTATACCTTCTTACCCCATCTGTCTCGAGCCTTAGAATCCCTGTCAGAAGGTGTAGGATTCTTGGCAGTAGTAGGCTTAATGCCTTTTGGCCCTTGGGAAATGGTCTCTGGATCTGCAGTAGGACTCTTGAAAAGGAATTTGAGAGAGTCAGGTACTCTATAGTACCCGTCAGGTTTCCTGGGAGCTGTAGTCAAAGTATCTGGGGTAAGGCTGGATTCCAAGAAAACTATCATCGACAACCTCCAGAACAGGAGGGATAGCTAGAGGCCTGTGCTGAAACGGGTTCAAAAATTCAGAGTATTTTTGGACCGACAGTAGTCCTGGCTTCCACAGTGGAAATGCTCACCAAAGATATGCAGGGTTTCACCAAAAGAAAAACCTTCTGGAGGGGAAGCAGAGGGAATGGAATCCTCTGCATCAGAATCTTCATAGGTAGATAAGGGTAAGTCCTGGTAGTCAGAAGGAACAGAGATATCAGATTCCTGATCAGAAGGAAAATCACTTCGAGGTCTCTGAGGGGGAAGGCTGGCTTCCCCTAATTAAGGTAATAAGGTCTTCAGCCATTCTAATCATTTGTTTTTGAGGTCTGTAGGCCTGAGAATGTGCTTTTCCTAGGCATAATTCGAACTTTAGGCCTGAGAAATTCAGTATTTTTGGCTTGAAACTAAGTCATCGGTTTAATATGAAAATCGGTAGGCCTGAATACACACTCAGAAGCCGGTGCCTGCACAGCGGCTCTGGACCCATCCAGGGTAGAGACATCCACAGGTTTCATAGTCGAAGATGATTTTCACGACATACGGGTCTCAGTAGAGGCCTGCGAATCTGTAGAAGCGGGTATCAGGGGCTGCAAAAGCACCTGAGTACCGGCAGACTGGCGACTAGCTTAAAGGCAACGTCAGCAGTTTTGTACCTATGCAGTTTGTCTGGCTTTATTCTTACGTTTTTTTTCGGAAGATGGTAGTCGGACGGCTTACCGACGCCATTTCAGAGTACTGAGGTCCAGCGCGATAGTATTTAGCCACAAAAATTGCACGACGATGGATAGTTCGGGCGGTTGAGCAAGGCACAAAACAGACAGCGAGGGACATCGCGGTCAAGGCCTTAACAAGTGACACAGTAAGAATGAAAATCTCTAGGAGGTATTTGCTTTCCACAGGCAAGACAATTATTTTTTCTGACATCGGTTAGAGCAAGAAAAAAGGATCCACAACGGGGTACTTATCTTTTAGGAGACTTAAGGTCTGAAACTCGAAAACGAAAATTTCAGGAGTCGGCCGACCAGCACTTGCAAACCGCTTCTGCTTCGGGCACATGGCAAAAAAGACTGGTGTAATGGCTGGGAGCACTGGAGGGATGACTGAAGGTGATGGAGAGTCGAGCTGTAGAAGCTCAAAGCATCTCTTCTGGGTTTCAGAAACAAAGGAAGTAACCCACTTGAAATACTCTTTCATTTTTGAAATAGTCTCCCCAAATTAAATATTCTCAGGTGGGGAGTCCTCTTCAATAAAGTCCTCATCAGGGGAGTAATGGTCTATGGGAAAGGCAATCTGAGAAACATAGGAAAAAGATTCCTCAGAGGAGGAGTAAGACTGGTCAGGGTCAACTTGAGTAACTGCTTGACAAGTAGTAAAGGCAGGGAGGAAGCAGAGGCCGGCCTAGGACTCAGCACAGGAATGCTGGTGGGAGTAGGGCCTGTAGGCCTAAGTGTCATAAAAGCCTGCATCAAAGAAGTGAAGGATTCCCAGTCTGGGACTGCTTGAGGAGTCAGGCTCAAGTGTTTCATTTTTTGTTTCCTTTTTGTAGGAGTGGGCGTCCGGGTAGGTAGGGAAACAGGCCTGCGCTAAAGTAGGAGAAGTCTTGGTTGGCCGGTCAAGCAATGGTACCCCCTTGACGTTGGTTATGGCTGTCTGTATAAATTCTGCTGACGTGCTCTCCATGGCTACTGACACGGCCTCTTCCAGAGGAACCGGGTGTCCCTCGACCCCTAGAATGGCAGTCGGCTGAACATCCAAAAGCAGAGCAGCATCCGAAGAATGCCTGCAGACCTTGGCCTTTTTCCTAGTTTGTTCGGCTTGGGTGGCCAACTCGGGATCCATCCTAAGCGTGAGGCGTTTAAGCCTTTTATTTTCTAAATACAGATTTAATGCAGCCAGACAGCTGCACAAGGTCTTGGGTATGAAGGATTGACAAATAGAGCAGGCCTTATGGTCATGCTCTCTAACTAGCCAAAAGACACAGCGATCATGGGAGTCTGTGCGGAATCTGGCGCCCGCAACTACATTTACTCTTTCTCCATCGGCTAACAGAAAAACTACAGAAGCCAAGCTAAAGCTTAAGAGTGAAAAAGGCGAACCCCAACGGGGTACTTATCTTTTGCTTTCGGACGCAGGAGTGAAGTGGTCGAAGCTATCATCTGTGGGTGAAAAGTTCTGAGGTCTGTGCGTGGTGACATCATATTTATACTCAATGGTTTATGGCCCGGTGTGCGACGTCCCACGCACCTATGGCAGCCAGGCTTAAGCTTTTGTATAGGAGCTGACATCAGGTCGCCTGAGGGCTGGAAATCCCACAGTATGAATACTGCAACATGGGACATCATAAAAATCTCAACAAACGCAAATTAAAAAAAGTCATGCTGCTAAACGCTAGGAGTCTAAACATGAAACTGCACTCACTGCAAGCATTCTTAACCCTGGAAGATGTTGACATTTCTGCAGTCACAGAAACCTGGTTCAAAGCTGTGAAGAGCACCCCAGCCTTATCTGGTTACTCATCCGATCATACATTCAGACCCCGAAATGTGGGCAGCAAAGCCAAAGGAGGTGGAGTTTCAGTATATATTAAAGGCACACAAAGACACACCTCCAGGCTGGTCAAACATTACGATGCACAGGTACACACCAGGTGCAGTCAACAGTTGACAAGGCCCTATTCAAATTTCAGCTAGCTATAGGCCCCCGAAATTTGACAAGATACCCACTCTCCAACTATATGGACCTCTTCAAATCTATCAAGATTCAGCCCTTTACCCAGATCCTGGGTGACTAATTACCCAACCATAGACTGGAAAAACTACTCAAGCCAGAACACAAGTGCCCAGAGATTCCTTGGATTTTAACAATGCAAATGCCTTGGAACACCTAGTCAATACCCCCCCCCCCAGGAGGTGATAATATCTTGGACTTTGTATTAACCAACATGAGTAACCACGTCACTTTCAAAGTCACCATCTCCCCTGCCCAGTCTCTAGCTAGGGTTAAACAAAAAAACTTCTCCAAAGCTGATTTTACAACCTCCTGAGGGATGGTATAAGCAGCTTCACAGCCCCCTACCCCACTGTAGGAACTGGCACCAATGTCCAAATCTACACCAATATACTATACGAGCATTTATATATGCATTGAATCAGGAATACCAGACAGGACAAAATCATCCTCCGCAAGGAAAAGTAAACCTGTCTGGTGGACATCTGCAATAAATAAACTATATAACAAAAGAACACAAACTGCTGTCCAGGACCAAGAAGGAGCAGGTGCCCAATTGGAAGCAATCTCTCCTTAGCCTGAACAAGCAATTAAGAGCACTAGTGAAATCCTCTAAAGCCAACTTCCGAGTCCAAATTGGCCACAACTACTAGAGACAATCATAAGGCCTTCTTCACATATGTCTGCAATCTCAAAGGAAGCACCCAGTTCTGTTCAGAACTGGTGGTCAAGGACACTACATACACAAATGCTGCAGATAGAGCCAAACCACTGGCTGACAGATTAAGCAAAAACTTCTCCCCTCTGTCCCCCCCCCATCAGTAAATCAGGACATCCCCAGTACCTGCCCCTCACCCCTCATCTCTAGGGAACAGGTCATCACTGCCCTCTCAAAGGCAAAAAATACCATCTCCATGGGACCAGATAACATCCCAGGCTGCAACCTATATGAACTCAGGCAGGAACTTGCAGCACCATTAGGCACCCTATTCAACCAAAGCCCGAGTACCGGCTTTGTCCCAGCAGAGTGGAGAAATTACAGTTGTGTACACTTACCATAAATGTAGATGTTAGAGTGTATGCACTGTTGCAATCATTACATTTGGGTAATCTGTTTGCAGGTTGCCCTCAGTCGGCCTGATTAACAAAGTCTTGGGTCCTGCGTTGGTTGCTGTCCCTTCTTCCATGACGTCAGGTCGTCAGGGGTATAAAATGAGAAGTTATGTACCTACCATAACATTCCATGTTAGTTGTCTTCTCTCGCCTTCTTTCTTGCTTGATGGTCACTCGGCACTTTGCTAAGCTCGAGAGTCACTTTTACCAGCTCGAGGCAGCCCCATATCCCATGATGCAAGGCGGTAAGTACCCAGATCTCGTTTGTTGTCTATAGGCAATAACACCTAGCATAAATAACTTCCAAAAGGAAGAAAGAAGGAGAGAAAAAACCTGAAGGATGGTTGTAGGACAAGCACTGTATGGTCTTCAGAAGCATGCTTCCATGTCGAGAGAAAGGTCTGTCCAGGCCAGGGGGAAGGAGGGAGGGTCGCAAGAAAGAAGGCGAGAGAAGACAACTAACATGGAACGTTATGGTAGGTACATAACTTCTCAATGTTAAGTTGTCAATCTCGCCTTCATTCTTGCTTGATGGGACCTAGCACCTCTATCCTGGGTGGCTCAATGGAACAGACTCTTGAGAACTGTAGAGCCAAAACTGGCTCTGTCCCTGGAGGCCAAATCCAATTTGTAATGGGAAACAAAGGTATGAGGAGTGGCCCAAGTGGCTGCTGCACAGATAGTGTCTAATGGAAGTCTAGCTTGAAAAGCTGTGGAAGTGGCTAAGCTTCTGGTTGAATGCGCTTTAGGTTTTGAGCACAGCTGTTTTCCCCTGAGCTGATAAATTTCAGAGATGACAGAAGAAAGCCATCTAGATAAGGTCACTTTTGAGACAGGAAGGCCTTTCTTGTTATCAGCATAAGAAACAAAGAGCTGATCGGATTTCCTGAATTGTTTAGTTCTGTCCAAATAATATCCGAGTTGGCGGTGAACATCAAGATAATGTAATTTTTGTTCAGATCTGTTTGAGTAGTTTGGGAAAAATACCGGAAGATCAATAGCCTGATTTAAATTAGTCTTTGAGGCGATAGGGGGGGGGTGAACCGATAGAGCGTGAAGTTCAGACACCCTCCTAGCCGATGTAATAGCAACCAGGAATAAAGTTTTCCATGAAAGAAATTTCAGGGAACATGAAACAGCTGGCTTGAAGGGAGGAAGAATCAAGGATGTCAGCACTAAATTTAGGTCCCATTGAGGAGGAGGACTCCTGATTGGAGGCTTCAGGAGAAAAATTCCTTTTAAGAAGGCTCTACAATGCCTGTGGGACATAATGTTGTGGTCTGCGAACCCGACATGAAAGTTAGAGATAGCAGCCAACTGAACTTTGACCGTGGAAGAAGAGGAGCCCGCGTGAAAGATTTCTGCTAAGAAATCCAAAACTGCTTGTACTGGAGCAGTAAAGGGATCAATATTTTTAGCTTTTGCCCAACAAGAAAAGCGTTTCCATTTGCTAGTATAAATCCTCCTAGTGGAGGATTTTAGGGAAGCTACTATGATATCTCTAACAGGATTAGAGATCATAGGAAGCCTGGCTAAGGAAGGAAGTGGAGCAACCATGCTGTGAGGTTGAGAGAAGGGATAGATCGGTGCAGCTGACCCGATTGGTGAATCAGAAGGTCTGGCAATGGGTCCAGATGCCACGGCTGCACCAAAAGGTGACGATGGAGGAACGGAAACCAAATTTGTCGAGGCCAATAAGGAGCAATGAGAATCATTTTGGCTCTCAAAACGGTGTCTTTCTGGATTACTTGTGGAATCAGCGGAAAGGGAGGAAAAGCATAAAGAAGCCCCTGGGGCCAATCCTGGGTCAGAGCGTCTCTGGGGGGATGGCCTGGTAGTGGGAAGAGAGAGAAGAAGTCTGGGCATTTGCTGTTTTGGGGAGTAGCAAAAAGATCGCAACATGGGCGGCCCCATTCTAGAAAAATCTCCTCCACTATAGATTGTTTGAGAGACCACTCGTGAGGCATGAGAATAGCTCTGCTCAATCTGCCCGCTAAAATGTTGGTTTTCCCAGGATATGCGTTGCTACCAGAAACCGATGAGAGGAGATCGCCCATTGCCAAAGTCTGAGCGCTTCTCGACACAAGGGGTAGGACTTGGTTCCGCCCTGTTTGTTGATATACCATACTACAGACATGTTGTCTGTGTGGACTGCAATTGTCCCCAAGGGAAGAAAGTCGTTGAGAGCTTGCAACGTTAAAAGCACTGCTCATCTCTAGGACATTTATGTGCAGGTGGTATTCGAACGGTTGCCACGTCCCATGAACCATCCTGCCCTGATAATGACCCCCCTACCCGATCAGGGAGGCGTCCGTAGTGACAGTGGCTACAGGGGCTGGGGGTACGAAGGGTCTGCCTTGGTGAATCTGAGGAGAAGTAATCCACCATGAAAGATGATTCTTGCAAATGTGTCACCAAAATTTGGTGACGCATCGGAAGTTGTTGGTAAGACCACTGAGTGAACAACATCCACTGAAGCAGGCGCATACAGAAGCGGGCCAGGGGAAGAAGGGTAATGGCCGCAGCCATGAGGCCCAACACCTTTAGAACCATTCTGGCCTGTACTTTCTTGCTGGCTAGAATGATCCTCACGTGGCTTTGAATGTCTGAAATTCTTTGTTCTGTGAGGATAGCTGACATCTGAACAGTGTTTAAGTTTGTGCCTATGAAAGTAATAGACTGGCAGGGCAATAAGGAGGATTTTTCGTAGTTGATCGAAATTCCCAATTGAGTGCAAAGATTTATTGTGTAATCCCTGGCTTGAAGAAGTTGATGCCTGGTGGTGGCTGAAAGGAGCCAGTCGTCTAGATACGGAAACACCTGGAATCCTTGACGTCTCAGGTGAGCCGTGACCACTGCCATACATTTGGTGAACACTCTGGGGGCTGTAGTGAGACCAAAGGGCAGGGCTCTGAATTGGAAGTGACTGGACCCCAGCCAGCGGAGAAACCTTCTGGAGCGCCTGTGAATTTTTATGTGATAGTACGCATCCTGAAGATCTATTGAGCACATCCAGTTGTCCTTCTCTAGGAAGGGCAGAATTGATTGAAGTGTGACCATTCGGAATCTTGTCTTTCTCACAGACTTGTTGAGTCTGCTGAGATCCAATATTGGTCTCCAGTCTCCCGTCTTTTTGGGGACCAAAAAGAACCTTGAGTAGATTCCGGGTTCTGAATGGTCTGTTGTAACTGGCTGAATGGCTCTTTTTTGTAGAAGTTTGAATACTTCTAACTCTGCAATTTCCCTTAGACCGGGTGGTACATCTGGAAGGGAATTTGAGTGAGAAAAGGGACTTTCCTTGAAAGGAATTTTGTAACCCTCGGATATGATCGACTGTATCCATCTGTCTTGAGTGAGGGAATGCCAGGCTTCTGGGTACAGCGATAGTCTTCCCCCGACTGCCTCCAAGGATGGACAGTCGGGCAACATCTCAGGGATGCTGAAAGGGCTTGTCAGAGAGAGGCTCTCTGCTTCCCTGGTTCTGTGGACCCCCTCTGCCTCTAGAGCGGCGTCTGTTATTGTTACCCCCTCTGCCTCTAGGGGTAAACTGACCACGTGTATCCGGTGCGACTCCTTGGGATTTGCGGAACCACATTTTGCCACCCTTCTGTCCTTTAGGGTAAGGTCTAGAAGGGGTAGAAAAACGGACCCCTACGGCAGAAAGAGTCTTGCCGTCCTGCTCACACCTGGTCAATGTTTCCTTCACTTGAGGGCCAAACAAAGCCGACCCAAAGGGAGAGTTTGTGAAGGACGCCTTAAAGGGATCTGCAAAATTACAGAGCCGCATCCAGGCTTGGCGTCTAAGAGCCACACCTGTACCTGCGGCCCTACTCGCTCCATCTGCTGCATATGATATCAGTCACATGGAGGAGTTAGCAATAGAATTAAGGGTTCCTAGCTGCGAAGCAATTTTTTCTTGAGCCCCTGCAGCTGTGGGATCCTGTACTACTTCACCTAGCTCCTTAAGGATGTCCCTTTGGAGTCTGGTGAAGTGACATAAGTAGTTCAGCGAGCGCATAGCAAAGGTCGCTGAAGAAAACATCCGCTTACCATACCTATCCATGGTCCTAGAGTCCTTATTAGGAGGATGGACAGGTACCGAAGGATCTGCAAGTTCCTTCTTAGTGGCAGCCGCCACCACCATGGCATCAGCAGGGACACCTTTAGTAAGGAATTGCTTGTTCGATGGGCAGTAATAAATTTAGAAGGCCTCCTAGGAACTGGCTCTACAGAGTCAGGAGCAGCCCGCCTTCGAGCAATAACCTGCATAAGGGGGTCGAAAGGCGGAGACACCCAGGAGGTGGAAGGCCGAGATCCAAACGCATCCAGGTATACCGACTCATCCTCAGAGGGATTATTGGAGGGCCAGTTTCCCCTCTGTTTAAGGAGTTCTAGGATGTCTGAAAATGAGACATCCTCAGAGGGGGATCTTGGGGATCCCTCCGACTCATCTAAGTCAGTATCTGAAGTGAGACTCGGGGGAATCTACGTGTTTCCTCTTACAAGTCCTCTTGCGCGGAGGATCCCCTGACTGATCAGGAGAATCCTCGGAAGAGGGGGTTCTTCCCGGTGGGGAAACCTGAGGCGGAGGATCTCTGTGTCCGGGAGCAAGAGAGATGGCAGAGATATCGACAGGCACCGTAGATGGAGGAGCTAAGGGAACAGACTGCTGGCTGAGTCCAGTGGCCAGCACACTCTTCATCACCTCGAAGGCTCCCCTCCCAGGGAGGTCCGAGAGAACCCGTTCCGAAGAAACCGGAACTCCAGGGCCCACCAAAAGGGAAGGCTCCGAGGCAGATGTCGGGGCCGAGCTCACCAAGGCCGAGGCTCCAAGGGGAAGAGTGGGGTCGGACAAGAGTCCGATGCCACTCACCCCCTCGGAGGAGACCAGGGAAGCCCGACCACCGAATCCCTCTAAGGAAGGGATCGAAGAGGAGATAAGAGTAGAGGCTGAAGGAGCAGAAAGGGGTGGTATCTGTCCCTCAGCCATAGCAGAAACTATTCCCGAAGACTCCAGCTCCAAACTCTGAGGTAGAGTCGAAGGAGGAACCGCAAGGGGGGGTGGACTAATAGTCGTCTGTTGAGACGGACTATGTAGCGTCTGGGCCAGTGCCTGTGATTTTAATAATCTACTGACCACCCCCTGGATGACCTAGATGATCGGCTCCGATGGCTCCGTTCCGAGAGGAGAGGTGAGGCCAGAGCCAAGAGTATCGGTTCCAAGGAAGGGGACCTGGACCTCTTCCTCGAAGGAACCATCGGAGCCGACGAAACCATGGATGCAGTCGGGCAAGACTTTCCGGCACCGACAGAAGGTCTCGATGCATCGGCTCCGGAGCCGATACAGACTTAAAAGTAAGGGCGTCTGAGCCGGTTGGCGCCGACATCGAAGCCTGAGCCACATGGTGGTCAGAACCAATCGGAGCCGACACCGATGTGACCGAACCAGTATCGGCATCGATAGCCATCGGTGCCGGTTTGCAAACCAGGATCGGCTCCAGCCGGAGCCGATCTCGACTCTGAAAGAGTCGGAACCGAGGCCGCAGGCTTAGACACAGAAGCCTGGGCCTTGGAAGACTTGGAAGTCTTACTCTGAGCCGACTTAGCCGGAGAGCCCTCCAGTTTAAGTAGGCCCCTTAAAATCAATTTGTTTCTCCTTTCCTGCAGGACTCTCTGGCTAAAGGAATGACAAATTGCACAGGAGTCCTGCAGGTGGAGAGGTCCCAGGCAGTATAAACAAGAAGTGTGACCGTCTGTCAGAGACATCTTCTGACAGCACGAGTCACACTTCTTAAAGCCTGAGACCCTTTCCTTGGACATAGTTGCAAAAACACACCCAACACAGCCCAAGAACCAGTTATCCCAAAAAAAGTTAAGATAACTAACCTCTCACACACACACACACACACACACACACACACACACCCTAACAAGGGGGGTGGGAGGGGAGAAGGCCTGACTAAAGAAATTAAGGAGTGAGGGAAATTCTAGTCAGAAAAGGACTTAATCTAAACTAAAAACGCTAAATATAAAGTTAAAAGATAAAAAAAAAAGGCAAAAATAATATAATTTTAAACACTTACCAGGAGCTGGCAAAAGGAGGACCTCATCAGCGAAGCGGCAAACGAGATCTGGGGACTTACCGCCTTGCATCATGGGATATGGGGCTGCCTCGAGCTGGTAAAAGTGACTCTCGAGCTTAGCAAAGTGCCGAGTCGGAGCCGAGGATCGGCTCCGAACCCATCAAGCAAGAATGAAGGCGAGATTGACAACTTAACATCATGCAGTCGACGCCATTACATCAGGTTTTCTTGCCCCAGATGTCAGGTGACCCCCTAATGGGGAGCAATTAAACAAACATAAAGGTATACCTCCAACAAAAAAGCAAATACACCAAAAAGGCTTTTAAGCATGGCAAAGGAAAGTAGAGGTATAGCCAAAAGAAGTTAGGGGGCAGGAGGGAAGGTAACCGGGACTGCAACAGTGAATACACTCAACATCTACATTTATGGTAAGTGTACACAACTGTACTATGTTCTTCATGTTTCACTACTGCAGTCATTACATTTGGGTAGATTCCCAAAGCTATGGTTGGGAGGAAGAGTTTAGACAGCATTAGAACCAGCTAGAAGTCCCTGCAAGACTGCAGTGGCAAAGCCAGCTCTGGATTTAGAGAAAATTGGCAAACGATGATGCTTAGTGAAAGTATGTACAGAACTCCAGGTAGGAGCTTCTAGGATGTCCCTAGTACGAAAACCTCTGAGAAAGGCTGTAGAAGTAGATGCAGCCCTGGTGGAGTGAGGTCTGATCCCCTGGGGGATAGGTTTTCAATGCTGCTTATAGCAGAAATAAATGCAATGGCTTATCCATTTAGAAAAGGTTTGTTTTGAAATAACCTTCCCCTCTGCCCATGCAGCAAATGCTACCAACAGTTCAGATTTTCTTTGAGGTTTAGTCCTGTCCAAGTAGAATCTAAGTTGTCTGTGCACATCCAAGGAATGCAGAATCTGTTTCCCTTTCTTCTGTGGATTGGGAAAGAAGGTTGGGAAATGAATGGACTGATTAAGAGCCACACTGGATACCGCCTTGGGAATGAAGGATGGACTGGTTCTGAGGGACACCGTCTGCATGAAAGATGATGAAAGGCTCCACTGCCATAAGGGCCTGTAATTCAGATACCCTTCTAACTGAAGTGACTGCTAAAAGGAAAGCTGTTTTCCAAGAAAGAAAGTTTAAGTCTGCAGTAGCGGCTGGCTCGAAAGAAGGTAGAGTGAGTTTCTCCAATACAAAGTTAAGGCCCCAGGCTGGAGTTGGAGCTCTCCTGGGTGGTCTCAAATTTTTGGCCCCTGTGAGGTATTGCTTGAGCAGTGGATGAGAGAAGAGGGGAGGTTCTGTGTTATAATGAGCTGAAATGGCTGAGGCGTGGATTTTAATGGAGGAAAAAGACAGGCCCTTGTGAAGCATCTCGGTTAAGTATTGTAAAAATCTGAGGTAAATTGGGCGCTGATGTGTGCTCATCCCGTGAGATTGGTTCCAGGCACAGAATCTTTTCCATTTTTCAGCATAAGATTTTCTAGTACTAGGCCTCCTTGCTTCTAAGATGACATCCATCACAGGTTTGCTGAGGGATGGTAAGGGAGAGTAAGTAATTAGCCAGGCTGCAAGGTTCAGTGTTGGAAGCGGAGGGTGCAGAACCTGGTTCCCCTGCTGAGACAATAGGGTAGGAGTCTGAGGCAGGTGCCATGGGGCCAACAGTGACACACTGCGCAGGAGGGGGTACCAGTGTTGGCACGGTCAGTCTGGAGCAATCAAAATCGTCCTTGGTTTGCCTTGTTTGATCTTTAGTAGTACTTTGGAGAGCAGAGGCAGAGGAGGAAAGGGATAAACTGATGGGTTCTTCCAGCTGAAGGAGAGAGCATCCACTTTCCAGGCTTGTTTGTGGAGAGTCCTTGTGCAAAATTTGACAATTTGTAGTGCTGGGGGGAGGCAAACAGGTCTATATCTGGGCTTCCCCATTCGCTTAACATGTTGAAAATCCTTGGTTCCAGTTTCCACAAGTGTGGGTCCATGAAGTTTTTGCTTAATCCGTCTGCCAGTGTATTTAATTTTCCTGACAGGAATTAAGCTTCTAGGTGCACTTGGTAGCTCAAGGCTGTGTTCCACAATGCCATGGCTAGTCTGCAGAGGGGGTAAGAATGTGTACCCCCCTGCTTATGTACCACATAACAGTGTTGTCCGTCTTTACCATTAGTTGTTCTGGAAGAATGTAGTCCTTGAAGGCTGTTCAGAGCATTCTGTACAGCTAACATTTCTTTTTGATTGATATGCAGGTGCAGTTGACTTTGGTTCCATTTGCCCTGAATGCACTTCCCTGTCAGGTGAACCCCCCATGAATAGTCTGATGCATCTATTAGGGTTTGGGTAGCAGGGGAAGGTGCGAAAGGAAGTCCCTTGTTTTGGTGGCAGGCCTCTGCCCACCAAAGGAACTCTAGGCGTAGGCAAGGTACGATAAGAATCTGTTTCTAGGCTGTGAGAATGTTGACTCCATAGGCTTTTTAGATACCACTGCAGTTTCCTCACATGCAGTCTTGCATATGGAATTAGAAGAATGCAGGAGGCCATGAACCCAAAGGCTTGCAGTATTTGTCTTGCAGATAGCAGGGCTTTTGTGGCAACTTGTTTGAAGTAGGTTGTCAAATGAATTTGCTTTTCTGGCATGAGGTAAGCCATCTGGGAAGTTGTACTCAAGCTTGCGTCCAGGAATGTAATTTATTGATAGGGTACCAGTTGTGATTTCTTTCAGTTTATGGTGTACCCCAGACAAGTTAGAACCCTTTTTACAAATGCCAGATTGAAAAGTATGTCCTGTCTTTCTGCCTGAATTAGACAATCATCCAAGTATGGGTATATTTGAATACTACTTTGCCTGCAAAATGCAATAACTGGAGCAGGCACTTTGTGAATACCCTGGGCGCAGTAGATAATCCAAAGGGCAGTGCAGAGAACTGATAGTGCGTGTAGCCTGCTTTGAAGCGGAGGTATCTTCTGCAAGATTCTCTGATTGGGATGTGCAGGTATGCTTCTTTTAAATCTCGTGTTGCCAACCAGGAATCTTTGTCTAGCAGAGGAAGTAATTGTTGAGTCAGCATCTTGAATTCTGGAATCTCCAGAAAGGTGTTTAGAGTAGACAGGATCAGGATTGGATGCCATGATGTCTCTTTTCTGGGTACCAGGAAAAGTCTGGAGTAGAAACCTTGTCCCTTTTCCTCTTCTGGTACCAGTTGAATAGCCCCCATGCTTAAGAGAGAAAGTACTTGTTTTTGAGCCTCTGCCCACTGATTTGAGGGTAGGTCTGGCCACCCACTTGGCGTTGGAAACGTGTGGAAGGGAAATCTGCATCTCTGGGACACTATTTAAAACCCATCTGTCCGGGGTAATGAGTTCCCAGTTCTTTGCATGAAGAGCAATCTTTCCCCCCAAAGGGGCAGTCAGAAGATAAGTGCTTGGAAATTTTAAAAGGAAGTCATTGAGACAGTTTACCATAGAGGGGTGTCTTATTCCCAGACTTGGAACTGGAGGCCCCTCCCACTGCTAAGTTCTGAGAGTCCCCTGGGACTGAAACCTGGGGTTTTTGCTCTGATGGGTTTGGCTTGAGAAGACCTGGAAGGGGCTGGAAAGGACCAGTTCTTAGAAGGCCAGTGTCTACTAAATCTAGGAGGCTGAACTTGTAAAAAAATCTTTAACAGTTTGCATAGATTTAGCTTTATTTTCCATCTTTTTAAGAACTTCTTCAGCCTTGGTGCCAAACAGGCGGTCCCAATTTAGAGGAGCATCCAATAATTTAGCTTTAACATGATCAGGCAAAGATTGCTCTTTAAGCCAAGCATGCCTTCTAAGCACAGTCCCAGTAACAGCAGCCCTGCTGCAAGAGGCCTCTAAAGAATCAAAAAATTGCAAAGTACGTTTTCCAACTTGTTCAGCAGAATGCCTTAAATCCGCTAAGTCTTTATTTTTCACACAGTCAGGAATTAACATCATTTTCTGTTTAAGTAGTCCAATAACATGTTGCTGATATTTTAACATATGAAATTGGCAGTTTAAAGCTCTAATTGCCAAGGTTGCTGAAGTATAAACCTTTTTACCCCATCTATCCAGCGCCCTGGAGTCTCTATCAGAAGGGGTAGAATTTTTAGCAGTACAAACCTTAATGTTCTTGGACCCCTGTGAAATAGTCTCTGAATCTGCAAGAGGATTTTTGAAAAGGAACTTGTGGGACTCAGGGACCCTGCAGTATCTGTCAGGTTTACTGGGAGCAGGAGGCAGGGAATTAGAGGCCAAACTGGATTCAGAGAAAGCAACAACCATGTCTAGTACAGGAGGAATAGCCAAAGGCCTTATGCTGAGGTGGGAGAAGGAAAACCCTAAGCCTTTCATTTGAATCAGAAAATTCCTGGCTTTCCCAGAGAAAATGCTCCCTTAGAGTATGTAAGGTTTCCCCAAAAGAAAAATCCTCAGGAGGGGAAGCAAAGGAACTACAGTCCTCCGCATCAGAATCCTCATAAGTAGGTACGGACAAATCCAGGTCATCAGAAGAGTCAGAAAAAACAGAATTTTGATCAGAAGATTCATAATCAAGCTCAACTCTAGGCCTCTTGGGGGGGGGGGGGGGTAGTAACCCATGATTAAATTTATTAGAACTTCAGCCATTCTTATTAGTTTTTTAGACATAGAGGCCTGAGCATGTGGCCTGGGCATCGGTTTTTTAGACATGGACCGAGATTTAGGCCTTAGTAATGAAGGAGACGTCGATTTAATATGCAAGTCTGTAAGCCTGAATACACCCTCAGAAGCCGGTGCCAGCACAGCAGCTCTGGACCCATCCAAGGTAGAGACATCCATGGGTTCCATAGTTGAAGTATCTCGCGGCATACCAGACTCCGAATGGGTCTCAGTAGAGGCCTGCGAATCAGAAGAAGCGGGTATCAGGGGCTGCGAAAGCACCTCACTGAGTACCGGCGAACTGGCGATTGGCTTAGAAGCATCGTTGGCAGTTTTGGACCTCGGCGGCCTGTCTCTGTCTATCTCTGCGTTTTTTCGGAATCCCGGTAGTCGGATGGCTAACAGACATTTCTGGATAATTAGAGAACCAAAATATTTAGAGGCTAAAATATACAGACGATGGACAGTGCACTGATTAAATAAAGCACAAAACTGACTGCAAGGTACGTTGTGATCAGGGCCTAGGCAAGGAATACAGTACGAATGAAAAACTTTGAGGTATTTGCTTTCCACACGTAATGCAATTAACTTTTACTGACTGCAATCATTAGCGGACCAGAGTTCCGCTGTGGCGACCCCTAACCGGGAAAAGCCGAAAGACACAACAACAGACATCGGAAAGGAGCAAGAAAAAGTTTCCCCAATGGGGTACTTGGCTTTTAGTTGAAGACTTTGTTTCTGAAACTCGAAAATGAAAATTTCAGGAGTCGGCCGCCTGGCACTTGCGAACTGCTTCTGCTTCAGGCACCGCACGTCAAGAAAGAGTGATGTAACAGCGTCAGCTGCATGTTTTATACCCATGACGACCGGACATCATGGAAGAAGGGACAGCAACCGACGCAGGACCCAAGACTTTGTTAATCAGGCCGACTGAGGGCAACCTGCAAGCAGATTAGCCAAATGTAATGACTGCAACAGTGAAACACTAAGATCATCATCCCTTTGGGGATAGTGACGTCCCCACATATCACATTAACAACAACGTCCCAAGTACAGAATCAGTAGTGAGGGATTTACGCACCCAGGTTGACAGCAACCTGACTTTTGACCATCATGTTGCTTCCGTTGTATGGAAAGTTTTCTACATGGCCCACTTCATAAGTAACGGCATCTCATCCAGGGACAGAGGTGATAAGATCTCTGTATTCTTCCCTTATAAGGCCAATTATTGAGTACAACACCCCCTTCGGCATGTACCTCGCAAAGCAGATGCAGCACCTGGAGAGACCACAGAGGTTCCTCAGCAAGAGAATCCGGGGCCTCAAACATCTAACCTACACAGATAGACTAAAAGCCCTGTCCCTCTAGTCAGTTTCATACAGACTCCTCAGAGGTGACCTCTGTCTGGCATACAAAGCAATCTCAGACCCCACCTTGATGGGTCTTGCTGCATATCCGCAAGTCGAACTTCATTTGAGCAACCCGTACGCGTGGCCGCAACCTGGTCTGTGATATCAATAGGACTTGTTGGCGGGACAGATTTGTGTCCCAGAGACTCTCCCATCTGTGGAATAGACTCCCTCTTCATGTCAAGCAGAGTATTTCACTATCCCTTTTTAAGCTCAACCTGGCTAACTGGATGGGAAACAGAAAATACACTCTGGGGATTCCACCTGTGTCCCTGTTAAGACAGGAGCTCTGGGTGCCAACTTGTCTAAACATGAGCTAAACTCTTGGCTAGGCTTAAGGGCCTCAGGGCCAATAACCTAGTAACCTCCTATGATCTTATAAACATACACTCATGCACATAAGCCAGAAATTTATGCCAATACTTGTATCTGAATTTATTTCCTTTGGGCTTTTTAAAATAATGCTAAACAAACTCGCAGTACCTTTGAATAATTGGACTTTGGGAAATAAACTTGGGCGGTTTAACACTATTGTAATATCATTTGGCAGGCTAAATGCAAAAGTAATTTATCGTCATTTTGCCAAAGTCATTTATCATTTTAAGAAACATCTCAAACTTTGCGATGCAAGTGGAAAAACTCTCAGGCACTGCAATATTCTGGTAATATTGCTTTTGCAATAAATCCTCTTAGCGTAAGAAATGTATCAAATAACTGCACGATGCAAATAAACTACAAAAAAGTACAGTTGCGTACACGTACCAAATGTAGATGTTAAAAGTGTATTCACTGTTGCAGTCATCACATTTGGGTTATCCTGCCAGGGGTAGCCCTTAATCGTCCTGAATACCAGAGGCTTAGTATTTCTGCAATGGTTGCTGTCACTCCAGGGCTGACGTCAGGTTGCCAGTGGTATAAAAACAGGCAGATGTCATTACATCAGTTTTTTTTGCCCTGTCAGGAGCCCCCCAAATAGGCAGCTAGGTTATGGTGGGAGACCAGCACCAGTAGAAAGTAAATACCAAAAAGTCCCTGTAAGGAGAGAGGAAGAGAGAGAGACAAGGGGGATGGAGGGAGGGAAACCAGGACTGCAACAGTGAATACACTATCTTCATGTTTCACTGTTGCAGACATCACATTTGGGTAGATCCCCAAAGCTGAATTAAAGGGTGGAG
This sequence comes from Protopterus annectens, assembly GCF_019279795.1. Lineage (NCBI taxonomy): Eukaryota > Metazoa > Chordata > Ceratodontiformes > Protopteridae > Protopterus > Protopterus annectens. The sequence goes on from NC_056738.1 coordinate 402,411,279, forward strand.
GCAGTCAAGAAGACTGTGGGCTGGCTATGATGCCCTGCATGACTGCGGTTGCAAAGACTGCACTGGATCTGGAGAAGATAGGCAGGTGGTAATGCTTGGTGAAGGTATTAACAGATGTCCATATTGCAGCCTCCAGGATGCCCCTGGTGGGAACCCCTCTGAGAAAGGCTGCAGAGGTGGAGGTTGTTCCGGTGGAATGTGTCCTGACTCCCTTTGGGAGTGGTTTTCCATGCTGTCTGTAGCAGAAATTGATGCAGTGTACTATCCATTTGGAGACTGTTTAGATATGTCCTTGCCCTATGCTCCTGCTGGCTGACTAGCAATTTATCAGTTTTTCTGAAAGATTTAGTCCTGCCCAGATAGAATCTGAGCTGTTTGTGCACATCTAGAGGGTGCAGAATCCTTTCCCTCTTGTTTTGTGGGTTAGGGAAAAAGGTGGGCAAATGTATGGATTGGTTGAGAGCCACACTGGACACCACTTTAGACATGAAAGATGGGTTAGGCCTGAGTGAGAAAATGTCAGCATGGAAAATGATGAAGGGCTCTGCAGCCACGACTGCTTGTAGCTCCGATACTCTTCTAGCTGAAGTGATGGTTAGGAACAAGGCGGTTTTCCAAGAGAGAAATTTTAACACTGCTGAAGCTGCAGGTTCAAGGGGGGGGGGGGTAAGGTGAGCTTTTCCAACTCAAAGTTAAAGTCCCGAGCAGGGGTAGGAGCTCTTCTGGGTGACCTTAAGCTGTTATCCCCCCCTTGGGAACTGTTTGATGAGAGGGTGAGAGAAGAGAGGAGGCTCTGTGCTGTAATAAGCAGAGACGGCAGAGGCATGAATTTTAATAGAAGAGAAGGATATACCCCTGTGTAGTAGGTCTGCCAGGTAAATCCAGGATGAGAGGTAGGGAGGGCTGTGCCGTTCCAGCTCCCTTAGCCTGGATCCAGGTGCAAAACCTTTTCCATTTGTCAGCATAGGATTTTCTAGTGCTGGGGCATCTGGCCTCACGTATAACATCTAGGACTTGTTTGCTTAGGCTGGCAGCTTGAGGGGTGGGGTCAGGGAATAAGCCAGGCTGCCAGGTTGATGGTCTGCAATTGTGGATGCATGAATTCTCTACTCCCCTGGGTCAGGAGTATAGGGATCTGAGGTAGGTGCCATGGTGACAGGCAGCACAGCAGTGGGTACAAGCGCTGGCGTGGCCAGTCTGGGGCAATCAGGATTGCCCTCTGTTTTCCCTCCCTTATTTTGAGCAGTACCCTTGATACGAATGGTATAGGGGGAAAATGTATATACCGAGAGGTTTACCCACTGGAAGGTTAGAGCATCCACTTTCCAGGCCTTGCTGTGAGATTCCCTGGTGCAGAATTTTCTGAGCTGATGATTGGAGTGGGAGACAAAAAGGTCGACCTTCCAGGTGGCCCATTTCTGGGTTTCAAGGGTGAAGGTTCTGTGGTCTACCTGCCACTCGTGGATCTTGCAGGTTTCTGCTCAAGTCTGCGAGGGAGTTGAGAGCCTGGCAGGAATTGTGCTATCAGGTGTAGTTGCATGGCTGAGGCCATGTGCCAAAGGGTCATGGCGTACCTGCAGAGAGGATAAGAGCGAGTCCCTCCCTGCTTGTTGATATACCACATCACTGTGGTGGTGTCTGTTTTTATCAGTAGAGGCCCCGGGGAGAGTAGGGGTCTGAAGGCTGTCGGGGCATGCTGAAAAGCTAACATCTCTTTTTCGTTGATATGCAGATGTATTTGAATTGGGCTCCAGTGGCCCTGAATGCACCTGCTGTCCAGGTGAGCACCCCAGGCATAGTCTGATGCTTCTGTGGTGAGGGTCGGACGGCGGGGGTTGTGAGAAGGGAAGTCCCTTGTTGTGGTTGCAAACTGCTGCCCACCAAAGAAAATCTTTCCTTAGGCAAGGTATCATTAATATGAGAGTTTCAAGGTCTTGAGAGTGTTGACACGAAAGGCTTTTAAGTACCAGTGTAGTTTCCTCATATGCAGTCTGGCATATGGATTGAGTAGGATGCAGGAAGCCATGAACCCTAGAGCTTGCAGGACTTTCCTTGCAGTTAACTGGGTTCTGGTAGCTAGATGAAAGAAGCAGCCTGTCAGGTAGGCTTGTTTTTCTGGAGTAAGGAATGCCATCTGGGATAGTGTGTCCAGGCTTGCTCCCAGGAATACATTTTTTTGTGTGGGGACTAGTTTCGATTTCTTTTCGTTGATAGTATACCCCAGTGAGGTCAGTAGGTCCTTTACAAAGGTCAGGTACTGTAACAGTTTTTCCTGACTGCCTGAATCAGGCAATCTAAGTATGGGTAAATTTGAATATTTCTTTGTCTGCAAAAAGCAATGGCAAGAGCCAAGCATTTTGTGAAAACTCTGGGAGCAGTGGATAAACCAAAGGGAAGCGCAGAGAACTGAAATTACACTGATTCGGCCCGGAAGCGTAGATATTTCCTGCATGATTCCCTGATTGGGATGTGTAGGTAAGGCCTCTTTTAGGTCTAGGGTGGCTAACCATGCATCCCTGGAAAGCATTAGTAGAAGCTGCTGGAGGGTGAGCATTCTGAATTTTGGTATCACCAGAAAGGTGTTTAGAATGGATAGATCTAGGATAGGGCGCCAATGTGCCCTCTTTTCTGGGTAACAGGAAGAGTCTGGAGTAGAAACTTTGGCCTGTTCTGCAGGAACATGCTATATTGCCCTCATGGAGAGCAGGGAAAGGACTTGCTTTTTGGCCTCTGCCCACTGGTTTGGACGAAGATCTGGGAACCCTTTTGGGGTTGGCAGATTGAGGAAATAAAACTTGTATCCCTGGGACACTAATGATGAGGACCCATCGGTCATTGGTAATAGTGGCCCAGTTACTTGCGTGGAAGGAGAGTTTTTCTCCTAGGGGCACAGTGGCTTTGCACTCCCTGTTTTTGAAGAGGAGGAACTCCGTTGTTTAAATCTCTGCATTCCCTGGGGCTGCTGAGGGGTCTGCTTCGTCTGGGTTGACCTGGCCTGGAGGGGGCAGGAAAGGACCAGTGCTTGGAGGGGCAATGCCTACTGAACCACAGAGGCTGGACCTGTAAGAAGTCTTCAACTGTCTGCATAGATTTAGCTTTCCTTCCATCTTTTTTAAGACCTCTTCTGCCTTGGTGCCAAATAAGTTTGTCTTTGTTCAATGGTGCGTCCACAATAATTTGGATTTGACATGGTCTGGCAAGGTCTGTTTCTTAGGCCAAGCATGCCCTCTAAGGACAGAACTAGTGACTGATGTCCTGCAAGAAGCTTCTAGGATGTCAAAGCCACATTGCAAGGTGTGCTTAGTTACTTGACTTGCAGAACGCATTAGCTCTTGTAATTCTTTATTTTCTGCACAAGCAGGAAATGGATATTTTTTGTTTGAGTAATTCAATGGTATGCTATTTCAGCATGTGGAACTGACAATTTAATGCTCTAATCGCAAGAGTAGCAGAGATGTATACTTTTTTACACCATCTGTCTAAAGCTCGGGAATCCTTATCTGAGGGGGTGGGATTCTTAGCTGAAGTTGCTTTAATTCCTTTAGGTCCTTGAGAGATGACCTCTGGGTCAGCAAAAGGATTTCTGAAAAGAAATTTGCGAGAGTCAGGGACTCTAATACCCGTCAGGTTTCCTGGCAGCAGGAAGAAGGGTGTCCGGAGTCAAACTGGATTCCGTAAAAACATCATCCACAGCATCCAGGACAGTAGGAATGGCCAAAGGTCTGTGCTGTGGTAAATCTAAGAATTCCGAGTCTCTTTTTGACTGAGGATAATCTTGACATTCTCATTGGAAATGCTCCCTTAAAGTATGAAGGTTTTCCCCAAATGAAAAATCCTCGGGGGGAGAGGCAGAACGAATGGATTCCTCTGTATCAGAATCCTCATAAGCAGAGAGGGGTTGCACATCTTCATATTCAGATGCATCCGAGTCATTGGACTCCTGTTTAGATAAAAAGTACAGTTTTGTACCTACCATAAATGTAGATGTTAGAGTGTATACCCTGCTGCAGTCATCACACTTGGGTTATCCTGTCAGGCGGTCCCGCAGTCGGCACGAATTCCAAAGTCTTGGTCCGGCGTAGGTTGCTGTCGCTTCTTCCCTGATGTCAGAGCGCCAGGGGTATATCAGAGGCATCCAACGCCACAGATGGTCAGGTATATCTATATATATATATATATATATCTATATCTATATCTATATATATATATATATATATATATATATATATATATATATATATACACACACACACACACACACAGACACACACATATATATATATACATATAGCTATATGGAAAAAATAAAACAAAAAGTACAGTTTTGTACCTACCATAAATGTAGATGTTCGAGGATTCCCTTGCTGCAGTCCTGACAATTGGGTATAGTCCATCAGTCTTTTCTTGCCCCAGATGTCAGAAGACCCAAAAGACAAGTCCCAAAACAACCTGCACCAAAAAACATGTACAATATATACAGTAATATATACAAAAAATATAAGCATGTAAACTCACCTACACAACCACCCTGAAACACAGAGGGCAAGGAGGAACATCTACATTTATGGTAGGTACAAATTGCTGCAGTCCTGACAATTGGGTAGAATCCCAAAGCAGAGGTAAGGGAGGCTGGCAAATTATAAAGTAGCAGGAGCTGACAACATGCCTTGTAAAACAGCTGTGGCAAAACCAGCTCTAGTCTTAGAGTATATAGGCAGGTGATAATGCCTAGAGAAAGTATGCACTGAACTCCAAGTAGCTGCCTCCAGAATATCCTTAGTTGCCACCCCCCTTAGAAATGCTGTTGAAGTGGCAGTAGCCCTAGTGGAATGAGGCCTAATCCCAGCTGGAACCTCTTTGCCATGATGGGAATAACAAAATGCAATGCAAAAGCCAATCCACCTAGAAATAGTTTGTTTTGACACAGGCTTGCCCTGTGAACTGAAAGCAAAAGAAACAAGTAACTGCTGAGACTGCCTAAAATCTTTAGTCCTGCTCAAATAATAACGCAATTGCCTGTGTACATCTAAAGTGTGCAAAATCTTTTTCCCTTTATTTTGAGGATCTGCAAAAACGAGGCAAATGAATAGTTTGGTTTAAAGCCACACTAGAAACTACCTTAGGCATAAAGGAAGGATTAGTGCGTAATGATACCCTGTCCTTATGGAAAATCAAAAAGGGCTCTACTGCCATAAGGGCCTGCAACTCAGACACCCTTCTTGCAGAAGTAATAGCCAATAGAAAAGCAGTCTTCCATGACAAATATTTCAATTCAGCAGTAGCTGCAGGCTCAAAAGGTTGTAGAGTAAGTTTTCCAACACAAAATTGAGATCCCAAGCAGGAGTAGGAGCTGGGGTCTTATATTCTTTGCCCCTCTAAGAAACTGCTTGAACAAAGGATGCGAAAACAAAGGTGGGTCACAATCATAGTGAGCTGAAATTGCTGCAGCATGAATCTTTATGGAAGAGAAAGACAAACCTTTGTCCAATAATTCAGTAAGATATTGAAGAGCCACACTCAAATTAGGCTCTGAAATCTCCAAATTCTTTGCTGTACTCCAAAATAAAAATCTCTTCCATTTTTGCTGTACACTCTCCTAGTACTAGGCCTTCTAGCTTCCATAATCACATTTAAAACTTGTTGAGGAAGCTGAGACCTACCATGCTTCAACACAGAATATGCCAAGCTGTGAGATGAAGAGATGGAAGCTTGACATTGAGCAGATGACCGTCCTTCTGAGATAACAGATGAGGAATCAGAGGTAAAGGCCATGGAGGCTTCTTTACAAGACTCCTTAGAAGCGGGTACCAGTGTTGCGAGGCCAATCTGGAGCTATCAAAATCATCCTTGGCCTGTCCTGTCTGACCTTTAGTAATACCTTTAGAAGAAGAGGTAGAGGTGGAAAGGCATAGACATGAAGGTTTTCCAACTGAAAGACAGAGCATCCACTTTCCAAGCTGTGTGATGAAACCCCTTTGTGCAATACTTTGGCAGCTGGTGGTTTAGTGGAGAAGCGAACAGATCTATGTCTGGAGTTCCCCATGACACTGTCAATTTCTGAAATACATGAAGATCCAGTTTCCACATCCATGATTTGTCTGCTTAATACATCTGCTAGGAGTTCTGTGCTCCTGGCAGAAACCTTGCCTGAAGAGTCAGTTGCAGGCTTAACGCAGTCTCCCATAAAATCATTGCTTGCCTGCATAGAGGATAAGAATGTGTTCCCCTTGCTTGTTGATGTACCACATGACAGTTGTGTTGTCTGTCAGAATCAACACCTGCCCTGGAAGAAGTAACTCCTTGAACGCCATCAATGCAAACTGGACTGCTAACATCTCCTTCATGTTGATATGTAGATGCTGTAGTCTGGCAGGCCACTTGTCTTGTATCCACTTTCCATTTAGATGAGCTCCCCAAGCAGTGTCCGAGGCATCTGTCGTTAAAATCTGACTCCTCTGGGCGGGTCACAGAGAGCCCCTTGTTTAGGTGACATTCCTGAGCCCACCACAAGAATTCCTTTTGAAGGCAAGGTATTATTTGAATGACAGTGTCCAAATCTTGGCAGTGCTGTGTCCATACATTTTGAGATACCATTGCAGCTTCCTCATATGCAGTTTGGCATTGGGAAGCACCAGAATACAAGATGCCATGAACCCTAATGCTTGAAGGACTGTCCTTGCAGTCAGCACGGACTGATGAGATAGTTGATGGAAGTAAAGTGACAGACTCTTTTGTTTGTCGGCGGTTAAAAAGGCCATCTGGGCTGCTGTATTCAGTCTCACACCCAGAAAGCACATGTCTTGAGAGGGTACTAGACTGGACTTTATTTAGTTCACAGAATACCCTAGGCATCTTAGCACTGCTATGACATATTCCAGATGCTGTAGAAGGTGTTCCTTTTCTTGAGCCAGAATCAGGCAGTCGTCCAAGTAAGGATAAATTTGAATGCCTTGAAGCCTGAAGTAAGCTATCACTGGAGCCAGAACCTTTGTGAATACCAAAGGGCAATGCAGAGAACTGATAATGAAAATCTCCAGTTGATACTTGCTGCAACTTAGCCTTATGGGCACATGAAGGTAAGCTTCCTTGAGATCCAAAGTTACCATCCAGTGATCCTTGCCCAGCAGAGGTAACAGTTGCTGTAACGTCAACATCTTGAACTTGGGAATGTCCAGATAAGTGTTGAGGATAGATAAATCCAAAATTGGTCTCCACGTGTTCCCCTTCTTTGGTACTAGGAACGGCGAGAATAAATTTCTGACACAGGGACTGGCTGAATAGCCCCTATCTGGAGTAACTGAGAAACTTGCTTGTGAGCCTCTTTCTTTGTGGAGGAGGAACATCGGGCATGCCTTTGAAAGGGGCATTGTGTGGAAATAAAATCTGTACCCGTGATGAATGATATCCAGCACCCATCTGTCTTGAGTGATTAAATCCCAATTTTCTTTGAAAAGAGACAATCTTCCTCCCAAAGGAGCTGCCAGGCGAGTCCACTGGCAGCTGAAAAGGCAGGTCATTGGTTCTGCTACGAAAGGACTGACCCCTGCCCTCACCAGAAGTCTGAGCAGGTGAACTGTCTGATCTAGTAGACTGGGAACCATAAGCAGGATATGTCCACCCCTTAGCAGGCCAATTTCTACTAAACTTGGAGGCTGCACCTGCAAAAATCTTTAACAGTCTGCATAGACTTAGCTTTGTCCTCCATTTTCTTTAAAACTGCTTCCACAGGCGGTCCAAACAACACATCAGACTGTAAAGGAGCATCCAAAATCCTGGTCTTAACATGCTCAGCTAAATTCTGATCCTTCAACCATGCATGTCTGCGAAGAACAGAACTAGTAGCAGCCACCCTCGAGGAGGCCTGAACAGCATCAAAACCACACTGCAAAGAATGCTTACCCACTTGTTCAGACACATGAACCAAATCCAGCAATTCTTTACACTCAATACCTTCCGCCAAAGCATCCACCTTAGATTTCAATTGTGAAAGGAGATAATTCTGATATTTCAGCATATGAAATTGACAATTCAAGGACCTCATGGCTAGAGTGGAAGAAGTATATACTTTCTTACCCCACCTATCCAAAGCCCTTGCCTCTTTATCAGAGGGTACAGGATTTTTAACCACAGAAGCTTTAACACCTTTAGGCCCCTGAGAAACAGTTTCTGGGTCCGCCCTGGGACTCAAACAAATACTTATGAGCAGGGCACCCTATAATACCTATCAGGCTTAACAGGAGCAGGAGGCAAGGAATCAGGGTTCAGAGAAGCCTCTGCAAAAACATCCTCCACCACATTCAACACAGGAGGAATAGCTAAGGGCCTATGCTGGGGCAAAAACAAGAATTCCCTAAGCCTTTTTCTGGAGTCAGAGTAATCTTGGCCTTCCCATTTAAAGTGCTCCCTCATGGAGTGAAGAGTCTCTGAAAATGAAAAATCCTCAGGAGGAGAAGCTGAAGGAGTGGAATCATCCACATCAGAATCAGAATAAGTAGGAAACTCTGGCAAGTCTTCCACAGAAGACTCTGAAGCCTGTGAACACTGTTCAAAACTATCAAACTCCTGTTCCACCCTAGGCCTCTTATCAGGTGGGGCATAGAACCTCTAATCAGAGTAATCAAATCCTCTGCCATTTTAAGCATATGTTTCTTAGGCACAGAGCCGAAATGCTAGGAGAAGCCCCTACAGAAGCTGAACTTGGCCTTCCTCTAAAAGAAGCTTTGGCAACAGAAGGAGAGGCCCTAACTACCTTGGGAAGAGAGGGAAGAACAGTTACCTGAGAAGCCCCTCAGCCTGGCCTACCTCCTGAGAGGCACATCCTGTAACAGTAAAGTATCTGCCTGAGACTCCATAGAGACTCCTGGCAAAACCTCTGGCTCCCTGAGCCTTCTAAAGGACCGGCGTCCGGGACTGCGGTTCCTCACCCCTAGACTTCACTGTTTTGTCCTTGCGCTTCTTAGATGAGCATCCGGCGGCGCATATATAATAACAACGCTTCCCAAACACTAACCTAGCACAATCAAGCCTCCTTAATAGTGCGCTTTGTTAAATCTAGCACAGAGCGGCAACCAACAACGTCGTGCTCAGGCCTAAACAAGGTATACACAATGTATGATAATCCTATCTGCTTCCCACAAGAAATACAGTTATTCACTTTTTCTGACATCCGGTTAAATACTGAGGCAAGAAAAACCAAAATGTTCCCAACGGGTTACTTAGCCAACTCTGTATTCGGTCTGAAACAACGCCAACCTGCACTCGCAAAATTCCTTCTGTCAGGACTGCAGCAAGGGAAGACGAAGAACATCCCTTAGGCACAAGCAAATACACCACAAAAGTAGTATAGAATACAGTTGTAGAGATAAGTTCAGCTAGTTTAGAGGGGATGGAGGGAGGGCAACCTGGACTGCAGCAGGGTATACACTCGAACATCTACATTTATGGTAGGTACAAAACTGTACTATGTTCATCGTGTTACCCTGCTGCAGTCATCACACTTGGCTAGAATCCCAAAGCTAAGGATGAACGGTGGAGTCAAACAGGGTCAGAGGAGGCTAGAAGGCCCTGCAAAACTGCAGTGGCGAAGCCAGCTCTAGTCTTAGAGTAAAGCGGTAAGTGGTAATGTTTGGTGAAGGTGTGTGTTGCAGCTTCCAGAATATCCTTGGTTGGCACCCCCCTGAGGAAGGCTGTAGATGTAGCTGCTGCCCTGGTAGAGTGGAGCCTTATGGTAGCAGGAACTGGTTTTCCATGGTGGGTGTAGCAAAAACATATGCAATGTCCTATCCATTTGGAAATGGTTTGTTTTGAGATGGCCTTTCCTTGTGATGCTGTAGCATATGATATAAAAAGCTGGTCAGATTTTCTGAAATCCTTAGCTTTATCCAAGTACTAACGTAGCTGCCTGTGAATGTCCAAGGAATGCAGGAGTCTTTCTCCTTTGTTCTGTGGATTTGGAAAGAAGGTGGGTAAATGGATGGTTTGATTTAGAGCCACAATGGATACCACCTTAGGCATAAAGGAGGGGTTAGTTCGTAGAGAAACTCTGTCTTGATGAAAAATGAGGAAAGGCTCTACTGCCATTAGTGCCTGAAGTTCTGAAACTCTTCTAGCTGAAGTGATTGCTAGCAGCAGGGCAGTCTTCCATGATATAAACTTTAAGTCAGCTGAGAAAGCTGGTTCAAAAGGAGGTAGCGTGAGTTTTTCCAGAACAAAGTTGAGGTCCCAAGTAGGTGTTGGTGCTCTCCTGGGAGGCCTAATGTTCTTGGTCCCTCTGAGAAACTGCCTTAAAAGTGGACGTGAAAATAAGGGAGGATCCGTGGTGTAGTGAGCAGAAATGGCTGAGGCATGGATTTTAATAGATGAAAAAGAAAGCCCGTTGTGTAACATCTCAGTTAGATATTGTAGAATCTGAGGTATGTCAGGTTGAAGGGTATTTTGGCCTTTAGCTTGGTTCCAGGCGCAAAACCTTTTCCATTTGTCTGAGTAGGCTTTCCTGGTGCTGGGTCTCCTGGCCTCCAGAATAACTTCCATAACAGCTTGTGAGAGAGGAGCTGGCTGGTTGCTTAGGTGATTTGCCATGCAGCCAAGTTTAAGGTTTTGAGCTGGCTGTGTAGAATCTGATTGTCTTGCTGTGTGAGCAGGTGGGTAATTTCTGGTAGGACCCATGGTGGGCCCTGGGCCATATTCCTTAATAGTGGGTACCAGTGCTGGCATGGCCAGTCTGGAGCAATGAGTATCATTCGGGGTCTCTCCATCCTGACTTTCAGTAGCACCTTTGTGAGAAGGGGTAGTGGAGGAAAGGCATATACCGTTAGCATATTTCCAACTGAATGAGAGTGCATCCACTTTCCAAGCTTGCTGGTGAAAAGTCCTTGTGCAAAACTTTGTTGGCTGATAGTATTGAGGGCTGGCAAACAGGTCTATGGTCTGGGAGCCCCCATTTTTGAGTTATCATTGCGAATACTTGTGGATCCAGTTTCCACTCGTGGGGATCCATGATGTTTCTGCTTAGGTCTGCCAATGTGTTCTTTTTTCGTGGTAAGAATTGAGCTTGTAATTGAACTTGGTAAGCCAGTGCTGTGTTCCACAAGATCATTGCTTGCCTACATAGAGGGTAGGAGTGTGTACCCCCTTGTATGTTTATGTACCACATTACTGTGGTGTTGTCTGTCCTTATGATAAGCTGCCCTGGATGCAAGAAGTCCTTGAAGGCTGTCAGAGCATTTTGTACAGCTAGCATTTCTTTTTGATTGATGTGCAGATTCCTTTGATCTGCTGTCCATAAGCCTTGAACGCACCGTCCTGCCATGTGTGCCCCCCAGGCATAGTCCGATGCTTCTGTTGTCATAGTTTGCCTGGCTGGGGTTAGGGTGAAAGGCTGACCCTTGTTTAGGTGACCAGCCTGTGACCACCATAAAAATTCCTGTTGAAGTCAGGGAATGAGATTTATCATTGTTTCCAAGCTGTGGCTGTGTTGAGTCCATATGCTTTTTAGGTACCATTGTAATTTCCTCATATGCAGTTTTGCAAATGGTATTACTAGTATGCAAGATGCCATGAAGCCCAAGGCCTGCAGAATTTTTCTTGCAGGGAGTTGGGTCTTTGTTGCCATTGTTCTGAAGTATTGAGTTAATTGTAGTTTGTCTGGCATCAGATAAGCCGTCTGGGCCGTTGTATTCAAGCTGGCACCCAGGAATGTCAATTTGTGAGGGCACTAGTTTTGATTTCTTTTCGTTTACTGTGTACCCTAGGCAACTTAGAAGATGTCTTACAAAAGCCAGGTGTTGTAAGAGAATGTCCTTGCTTTCTGCTTGGATGAGACAGTCGTCCAGGTATGGGTATATTTGAATTCCTCTGTCTGCAGTATGCAGTTACTGGTGCCAGGCATTTTGTGAAGATCCTGGGTGCAGTAGATAAGCCAAAGGGCAGTGCAGAGAATTGGTAATGGGTTGAACCTGCAATGAAACAGAGGTATCTTCTGCAATTTTGTCTGATAGGGACATGGAGGTATGCCTCCTTGAGGTCCAGCATTACTAGCCAAACTTTCTTGCCCAACATGAAGAAGCTGCTGTAGTGTTATCATCTTGAATTTGGGTACTTGCAAGAAGGTGTTTAAGATTGAAAGGTCCAGAATGGGTCTCCAAGCATTGTCCTTTCTGGGGACTAGAAAGAGCCTTGAGTAAAATCCTTGGCCAGTTGAATGGCTCTCATTGTCCATGAGAGCTGTAATTTGTTTTTGTGCCTCTGCCCACTGATTTTGTGGCAGGTTTGGCATTCCTTTTATCCTTGGCAAGGTGTGGAAATGGAATCTGTATCCCTGTGAGATAATGTCTAGGACCCATTTGTCCTTTGTGACGATGCGCCAGTTGTCTGCAAAAAGTGCTAATTTTCCTCCCAAGGGAGCTGCCAAGAGGATTTTGCTTGGCAGTTTGAGGTTTGAGTCGCTGTTTGCCTTCTAGTGGTTTGGGACCTGTCTTCTCCTCCCTTCTGTGTTGTAGTGCCCCATTGGCAAGGTTTGTAAGGGATTTGTGCTTGTCCTCTGCCCCTTGGGCGCCTGTATTTACCCCTCTGTGGTCTGTCAGAAGCTGGAAAGGAACAATATTTTGTTGGCCAATTTCTGCTGAAGCGTGGTGGCTGTACCTGTAAGAAATCTTTGACCATTTGCATAGATTTTGCCTTATCCGCCATTTTCTTTAAAACCTCCTCTGCTTTAACCCCAAATAAAACATCCTGATGTAAGGGTGCATCCAGTAACTTTGCTTTAACATGATCAGGCAGAGATTGTTCCTTTAACCAAGCATGCCTACGTATAACAGACCCAGTAACAGCTGCTCTAGAGGAAGCTTCCAAGGTATCAAAACCACATTGTAAAGTATGTTTGCCCACCTGTTCAGCTGCATGCAGCAGATCTTGCATTTCCTTGAATTCAGACTGTTGAGGGTGTGTGCCCATCTTTGGAACTGCTGGTATTTAAGCATGTGAAACTGACAATTTAGTGCTCTCATAGCTAAAGTAGTTGAGGTGTAAACCTTCTTCCCCTACCTATCTAGTGCTCTGGAGTCCCTTTCTGAGGGTACAGGATTTTTAGTCATAGAAGCCTTAGCCCCTTTGGGACCCTGGGAGAATGTCTCTGGATCAGCAGCAAGGCTTTTGTAAAGAAATTTGAGAGAGTCGTTTGGCTGGAGCAGGAGGCAGAGAATCTGGATTTAGACTAGATTCTAAGAAGACATTATCCACTATGTCCAAAACTGGGGGGATAGCAAGTGGTCTGTGCTGGGGGAGTAAAAGAAACTCTCAGAGCCTTTTCTTTGAGTCAGAGTAGTCCTGACCTTCCTAGTGGAAATGTTCCCTCATGGTGTGCAAGGTTTCCCCCAAAGGAGTAGTCTTCAGAGGGAGAAGCTGAGGGAATTGAGTCCTCAGCGTCAGAATCTTCATAAGGGGGAAATGAGTAATCCTGTTCCTCAGAGGAGCCTGAGGAAACAGACACCTGATCAGAAGAGGCATAATCCTCCTCTTGTCTAGGCCTTTTGTCAGGGGGGGGACCCCTGGATCAAAGAAATCAAATCTTCAGCCATTTTAAGCATGTTTCTTAGGCATAGGGCCTTGACCTGGAGACTGAAGTGTAGGCTTTTTTGGTTTTAGAGGAGTCAAAAGTTTAGCATAAGATTTAACGGTGGGGGTCGTCGGTCTTAAGACACCTTCAGAAACCGAAGGTGTTTCTGCAGCACCGGCTTCCCCTACTGCAATGTCGTCGGAAGGGCCCAAGGAAAAAGGCTGAGTCAGCCTAGAAATCTCTGCTGGGGGGTCCGATGCGGCCTGGGGATCCAACTCAGCAGTAAGCCAGGGGCTGCGTAGGCGCCTCACTGAGAACTGGAGAACCGGCGACTGGGCCAGCCGAGGCCTCGGAGTCTGGCTTGGATCTAGACTGCCGGTCCTTATCCTTGCGTTTTTTATGCACGCCGGTAGGTGGCTGCTCCGACGGCATAGTGTAATAAAATTTTCTACCGAAGTAGTGTTGTGCGAAATCAAAACGACGCTTTATAGTTCGCTTATTGAACCTAGCACAAAACCGACAACCAGTGACGTCGTGGTCTGGGCCTAGGCAAGGTATGCAAAAAGAATGAAAGTCCTTATGAGGTATTTGCTTCCCACAAGAAATGCAATTGTTAACTTTTTCTGACATCGGACTGAGGCAAGAAAAGGTTCCCCCAACAGGGTACTTTGGCTTTGAAGACTTTGGACTGAAACTCGATTCGAAAATCTCAGGTGTCGGCCGACTGGCACTTGCGAACTGCTTCTGCTTCGGGCACCGTGCGGCAAGAAAGACGGAAGAAAATGACGTTGGATGTCTCTGATATACCTCTGGTGATCTGATGTCAGGGAAGAAGCGACAGCAACCGACGCCAGACCAAGACTTTGGAATTTGTGCCGACTGTGGGACCGCCTGACTACAGGACAACCCAAGTGTGATGACTGCAGCAGGGTAACACGATGAACATCTACTGGGGACAAGTCTCTTTCTTTTGGAAGGGGTAGCCTGGCTTCCCCTAATAAGCATAAGGTCTTCTGACATTTTAAGCATTTGAGATTGAGGCAAGGAAGCAGGTGCCTGAGCTTGGGTGTAGTTCGTACCCTGGGCTTCAGAAACTCGGTAGTTTTAGAAATAACTGAAGACACAAAATAAGTCGTCTGTGTCAAGTATCAGTAGTGCAAAGTACTTCCTCGGAAGCCGGTGCCTGCATCCGAGGTAGAGATATCCGCAGGATCCTCCTTAGTCGAAGAGTCTCGCGGCATACCGGACTCCAAAAGGGTCTCAGTAGTGGCCTGCAAATCCAAAGTAGCAGGAATTAGGGGTTGCGCACCTCACTGAGGACCAGAGATCTGATGGCTAAACTTAGCGGAAGCATCATCTGCAGTTTTGGACCTGTGCGGTCTTGTCTGTCTTTATCCTTATGATTTTCGGAAGATCGGTAGTCGGATGGCTTACTGAAGCCATATCAGAATTAGAGGACTGAGCGCGAAAATATCTCGCTACAATAAATAAGGGCACAACGACGTATACTTCTGGCGTTGAACAAAGCACAAAAGCGACAGTGGGGGATGTAGTGGTCTGGGCCTAAACAGGTGACACAGTAAGAATGGTGGTCTCGGTGTGGTATTTGCTTTCCATAGATGAGACAATTGTTAACTTTTTCTGACATCGGTTAGAGCAAGAAAAAAGGATCCCCAACGGGGTACTTAGCTTTAGAAGGCTTAAACTTCAATTTGGAAATGAAAACTCAGGTAGTGGCCGACTGGCACGCGTGGAAACTGCTTTGGGCTCCTAGGCAAGAAAGACTGATGTAATGGTGTCGGCTGCCTGTTTTTATACCACTGACTACCTGACGTCAGTCCTGGAGTGACAGCAACTGACGCAGAAATACTAAGCCTCTGGTATTCTGGCTGACTAAGGGCTACCCCTGGCAGGATAACCGAAATGTGATGACTGCAACAGTGGAACATGAACATTTGCACAATGTGAATAAACTACAAATAACTGCATGATGAAAATAAACTACAAATAACTGCACAATGAGAATAAACTACAAATAACTGCACAATGAGAATAAAATACAAATAAAGTACAGTTTTGTACCTACCATAAATGTAGATGTCCGAACTGGATAGCATCTGCAGTCATAACAACTGGGTTGTCCTGTCGTCAGGCAGCCCTTCGGTCGGCCGGATTCCAAAGTCCGGGTCCGGCTTCGGCTGATGTCGCGCTTCACCCGACGTCATCTCTGCTGGTCTTCGGGTATAAAGGCATCAGCCGACGCCATTTTCTTCAGTGCTTCTTGCCCCAGATGCCAGTTGCCCTCTTGGAAGGCTAAATTTTGGGTAAAAATGCCAATGTTCCCCAAAGGATAGAATGCAAACACAAAAAATAAGCATGTATGTACATATATACAAACAAATACACCATAAGAGACCCCCCCCAGCTAGCTATTAGGAGGGTAAATACCCTAGGAGTACCACAGAGGGGAAGGAGGGAGGGTAATCCTGACTGCAGATGCTATCCAGTTCGGACATCTACATTTATGGTAGGTACAAAACTGTACTATGTCCTTCATGGATGCATCTGCAGTCATAACAACTGGGTAGAATACCATAGCCAACTAGGGGAGGAGGAAGAATAGATTATGGTGTGGTTAGGATCCCTTGCAGTACAGCAGTGGCAAACCCTGCTCGGGATCTGGAATACAGAGGTAAATTATAATGCTTGGCAAATGTATGCACGGAGGTCCAAGTAGCCGCCTCAATAATGTCCTTGGTTGCCACTCCTCGTAAGAAGGCTGTGGTAGTGGCTGTTGCTCTTGTAGAATGAGGTCGTATGTTCTGTGGAATTGGTTTTCCATGGAAGGAGTAACAGAATCGTATGCAATTTCCTATCCATTTGGAGATTGTCTGTTTGGAAATTGCTTTTCCTTCCCTTCCTGTTGCATAGGCTACAAAAAGCTGGTCAGTTTTCTGTTACTTTTTGTTCTGTCCAGGTAGTAACGTAGCTGTCTGTGTACATCCAAGGTATGCAGCATTCTTTCCCCTCTGTTTTGTGGGTTGGGGAAGAAGGTAGGTAGGTGGATTGCCTGGTTTAAGGACACTCTGGATACCACCTTAGGCATAAATGTAGGATTAGTCCTCATGGACACTCTGTCTTGGTGGAAGATTAGGAAGGGTTGTACTGCCATTAGGGCCTGAAGTTCAGAAACCCTCCTTGCTGAGGTTATTGCCAGTAGGAAAGCAGTTTTCCATGAAAGATGCTGTAGGTCTGCTGTTGCTGCTGGTTCAAAAGGTGCGAATGTGTCAACTTTTCTAGCACAAAGTTCAAATCCCAAGCTGGCAGTGGTGGTTTCCTAGGAGGTTTTACATTCTTGATCCCTCTGAGGAACTGCCCGAGTAGAGGATGTGAGAAGACAGGTGGATCAAAGCTGTATTCTGCTGAAATAGCTGATGCATGTATCTTGATGGAGGAATAGGACAGGCCTGTATGTAGAAGCTCTGCCAAGTACTCCAGAATGTTAGCCATATCTATATTCGACACATCCTTCCCTCTTTCAGCACTCCAAATGACAAACCTTTTCCATTTCCCTGCATAGTTTCTTCTTGTTGAAGGTCTGCGGGCTTCAAGGATAATGTCTTTAACCCTTTGGGAGAGATCTGGAATAGTTGCTGCTATGTGATGTGCCATGCAGTCAGCTGCAACGTTTTTAGGTTTGGATGCATGATGCTGTAGTTGTTCTGAGTTAACATCAAAGGCATCAGGGGTATTGACCACATTTTGTCCCGAGACATGCTCCTCAGCAATGGGTACCAGTGTTGTCTTGGCCAGTTTGGAGCCATCAGGATTATCCTTGGACGTTCCTCCTTGATTTTTAGTAATACCTTGTGTATCAAGGGAAGAGGTGGGAATGCATATGCTGTCAGGCCTTTCCAGCTGAAGGAGAGCAAATCCACTTTCGATGCAAGTGGATGGAATGTCCTTGTGCAGAATTTTTTGAGCTGGTGGTTGAGAGGGGAAGCGAATAGATCTATCTGTGGCATTCCCCATTTCTTTGCGATGGTCTTGAAGATGTCCCGGTGTAGCATCCATTCGTGAGCATCCGAGGTGGTTCTGCTTAACATGTCTGCTAGAGTGTTCTCCTTTCCCAGTACAAACATTGCCTGTAACTGGATGTTGTAGCTGAGTGCCAGGTTCCAAAGGTCCAAAGTCATTCTGCATAGGGGGTATGAATGAGTGCCTCCCTGTTTGTTGATGTACCACATGACTGTGGTGTTGTCTGTCCTTATCATCAAATGGCCTTCTTTGAGAAATGGTCTGAATTTTTGGATTGCCAGTTTTACTGCCAGCATTTCTTTTAGGTTGATGTGCAGGTGAAGCTGGTCCCGTCCACAATCCTTGCACGCATTTGTCCAGCATGTGAGCCCCCCATCCTAGGTCTGAGGCGTCTGTTGTGATGGTTTGGCTTGCTTGATATTTGTGAAAGGGTAAGCCTGGGTTTGACTGGCATGCTTGAGCCCACCATAGGAACTCCTGTTTTAGGCATGGAATTAAAGGAATTTCTGCTTCTAGGCTGTGCCTGTGTTGGGACCATAAATTCTTTAGGTACCACTGTAGTTTTCTCATATGTAGTCTGGCATGTGGAACCAAGATTATGCATGATGCCATGAAGCCCAAGGCCTGCAGAACTTTTCTTGCTGTTAGTTTGCTGTGGTTTGTTAGTGCCATTAAGTAAAGAGGAGATCTTTTGTTTTTCTGCAGTTAGGAATGCCATTTGTTTTACTGTGTCCAATTCCGCCCAAGAATGTCCTTGTTTGGGATGGAATCAGCCTTGATTTTTGCAAATTGACTGTGTATCCCAGTGCTTGTAGCAAGTAAATGACCCTTTGTAAATCTGTTGTCAGCTTGCTTTTGTTGTCCCCTTGTAGCAGGCAGTCGTCCAGGTATGGATAAATTTGGATTCCCTGTAGTCTGCAGTGGGCGATTACTGATGCCAGGCATTTTGTGAATACTCTGGGCAGTAGATAAGCCAAAGGGCAATGCTGAGAATTGATAGTGCTCTGATCCTGCAAGAAATCTGAGGTATCTTCTGCAAATTGGTCGAATGGGGACGTGCAGGTATGCCTCCTTGAGATCTAGAGTTACCAGCCAACACTCCTTGCCCAGCATGGGAAGAAGTTGCTGTAGGGTCAGCATCTTGAATTTTGGGACAATGATGTATGTGTTTAAGGTGGACAGATCGAGAATAGGTCTCCAACTTTTTTCCTTTCTTGGAACTAGGAATAGTCTGGAGTAGAATCCTTTGCCTTGTTCTGTTATTGGTACTCTTTCCACAGCTCTCATCTTTGTTAATTGCATTATCTGCTGTAGAGCTTCTGTTTTTTGATTTGGAGGTAGGTTTGGCATTCCTCTTTTGACTGGTATAGTGTGGAAGTGGAACCGGTAACCTTGGTCTATGGTTTGCAAAATCCACTTGTCTTTTGTGATATAGTGCCATTTCTTTGAAAATAAGGTTAATTTTCCGCCTAAGGGTGCTGCTATTTGTTCCCTGGTAGGCGGAGTTAGAATCAAGTCACTGTGATTGCCCTGTTGTAGTGGTAGTGGCTGTGCCTGTGGCTCTGTTATTACCTTGCCACTGTCGTCCTCTGTAGGCACCCCTCTAGATTGATTTCTGCCTCTGGAACGTCTATTCCTGCCCCTTTGGGATCTTGTGGAGTCAGGAAAGGACCAATTTTTGGCAGGCCAGTTCCTGCTAAACCTTGGGGCTGAACCTGCAAGAAATCTTTAACCGTTTGTACAGATTTTGCCTTTTCTTCCATTTTCTTCATTACCTGCTGGGCAGGTGTACCAAACAAACTGGTCTTATCCATAGGAGCATCTAATAACTTAGCTTTAACATGATCCGGTAAAACTTGTTCCTTCAACCATGCATGTCTTCTTATCACTGTGCCAGTCATGGCTGATCTAAATGAAGCCTCCAGTGCATCATAGCCACATTTTAAGGAATGGTTACTAACCTGTTGTATGTTATTTACCATTTCTAATAGATTTTTCTTATCTATAGAGTCATCAGAGGATAGCTTTTAGTTAACTGATCAAGCATAAACTCTTGGTATTGTATCATGTGAAACTGACAGTTTAAAGCTCTAGCTGAGAGAGTAGCAGAGGTGTAAACCTTTTTGCCCCATCTGTCTAAAGACCTGGCTTCCCTTTCAGAAGGAATAGGGTTTTTTGCTGTGGTTGAGGCTACTGCCTTAGGGCCCTGGGATATAGTTTCCGGGTCTGCAAGAGGGGCCTTGTATAGGTGATGATGAGTGTCTGGCACCCTGTAAAATCTATCTGGTTTGGCAGGTGCTGGAGGTAAAGAATCTGGAGCAGTGCAAACATCATTAAATGCATCGTCCACAACAGAGAGGACAGGAGGTATAGCTAAGGGCCTGTGTTGTGGTAGGTGCAGAAAAGTCCTAAGTCTTTTTCTGGAGTCTGAAAATCCTGTTCCTGCCATTGGAATTGTTCTCTCATGGCATGTAAGGTTTCCCCAAAGGAGAATTCTTCTGGTGGGGAAGCAGCTGGAATGGATTCTTCAGCATCTGAGTCCTCAAAATTGGAGAAAGGAGCCTCTGGCTGGTCTGTAATATCTGAGTCTTCCGCAGAATCATCAGAGGACACAGGCTCGAGGGGCTCTGCTCTAGGTCTCTTTCTGGGGGCTGAGAGGCCCTGTCTGGGTGAGATTGAGATCCCCTAATTAAGGATATTAAATCTTCTGCCAGAGTAAGCATTTGTGAACTAGAAGAGGGCCTGATTGAGGGGGGTTTAACAGGCACTGACTTAGTAGATTTGGCTGCTTTAGCCCTGGCGAAGGCCTTAATAGACATGGCTGCAGGAGGCCTAGCAGCACCACGTGCTGGGGTAGAGACATCCAAAGGGATGGTGTCTGATAAGTCACTAGTAACCACTGTAGTAGGTAAAATTTCTGAGGCCGATTCAAGTAAGGTAACCGGAACCTCAGTAGTAGTCATTGATTCGGCTGTACTCTGATCAGTTTTCTCGGTTTCGCCGAAACCGAGACACTCGCGGTTTGCTTAACCATGGTTTCGCCGAAACCGCGAGTGTCGGTCTTTTCTTTGCGTTTTAACAATTTGGGTAGTCGGAGGATCCGATGGCATAATGTACGCAAATTCAGAGCCGAAAAACTGTTCAGCAAACTCCGACCGACGCCTAAGCGTGTCGGTTGAAAGAAGCACAGGCCAAACAGGCTGCTACGTCGTGGTCTGGGCCTAAACAAGGCAAACAGTAAGAGTGGAAATCTTTATGAGGTATTTGTTTCCCACAAGTTAAACAGTTATTGACTTTTTCTGACATCGGCTGAGGCAAGAAAGAGTCCCCAACGGGTACTTAGCTTTTAGAAGTCTTCGAAGGAGTATTCGGTAGTAGTAATCTCTGGATCTGACCGACCGGCACTTGCGAACAGCTTCTGCTTCGGGCGCCACGCGGCAAGAAAGACTGAAGAAAATGGCGTTGGCTGATGCCTTTATACCCGAAGACCAGCAGAGATGACGTCGGGTGAAGCGCGACATCAGCCGAAGCCGGACCCGGACTTTGGAATCCGGCCGACCGAAGGGCTGCCTGACGACAGGACAACCCAGTTGTTATGACTGCAGATGCATCCATGAAGGACATCTGCATGATGCGAATAAACGACCTCTCTTGCCCAAAAACATTTCAAAGTAGTTGCACTTCGTGAATAACTGCATACAGTACACTGAAATGCCCCCAAAATGGTGGTACCTTGCTAAGCAACTCTTTACATTGCAAGAAACATTCTGCAATGGAGCTGAACAGGAAAACCCAGCACAAGAAACTTTTTGAAATGGCGATACTTTGATTGTACTTCATGAAACAATTGCACTTCACACACAATAAACTCTTTGAAACACATGCACACTAATAAGCACACACTGTAAGCACTTTTACACACAGAGATACTTAGAATAACTTCAGTTATCTCCTTGATACAAAGTCGTAGAGATGCCAAAACATAGCACTTGCCAAAACACCTGCAGTCACCTTGCTTTATTTTTGTTTAATGTGCCCTTTTTTTTTTACATTTTGCCTTATATTCATTTTGCTTGTTTAAGCCCGTGTCATGCCCAATGTACTTTTCTTGTGCTCGTTTTACTCTAAACATGCCCAGTTTTGCTTTGAACATGCTTGTTTTGCTTTATTGTCAATTTTCAACAAATACCTTTATTGTAAACATTCAATTAGCCAACAAACATTTTGTGCCTTCTGCTTGCTCAATAATGTGGTTTGTGCCCTTGTAATGCCCCATTCTCATTTATCAAACAAACAGTTCATATTACTTTTCATTACCTTTGATTCTTTTCTGGCTCTTTTTATGCTCATTTCTCTAGGTTTTTACCTTCACTGTCATCTCTGCACCTCATGGCTCTGGATTTTACTCTCTTCGATCCCGGTTCTGACACCATATCGCTCTCCTACTTTTGACACAATAGAGGAGTCTTTGTGGGTTCTGTTCAATCAGCTTTATTGCATACAAACAAATTACTATAAAGGTTTACTGACTAACTTAAGTAACTTATATACAAACTAACTGAGATCATGATTGCTCTGTGTGGCTGCTCTTGCAAAATGGCACTAGGGAGTGCATGTGTCTGGAATTTATATGTGCATGTACCGCCTTGACATGCTTCTTAAAGATACAGCACACTTCACTTGCAATCTGATCTACAGTCTCCAAGGGCCATCCTTTCTGGGAACCAGAAACATCCCAGAGTAGAAACCTCATCCTCTTTGGTGCAGTGGAACTTCTTGAATAGCTCCCTGTGATTTCAATACCTGGAGCACCTCTGGAAAAAATTGTAGTTGCTCTCAATGTGGTTGAGGAATACTCATGAAAGGTGGACGAGTTTCCCACACCACGAAATACCATTTGTGAGTAGTTTGCTCCCAGACTGGAACAGGGAAAGATGCAAAGAGAGGGGAAAGTGGCTGAAAAAAGGTAGGTAGTCACAGACTACCTGGTCTGTTTGGAAAAGGCTGTTTTTGAGCAGGAGTAGGCCAAGAGATTTGGAAGCAGTAGGTTTCCTAACACCATTCTTGCTTTTGGGAGGGTGCAAGATTGTTTCTTGACAAAAAAGGTTTAGCTGGGTAATTCCTTTGGAATTTAGGAACTGAAGACACAGATGCATTTCAGGTCCTGTAATTCTTTGACCTTCTCCAGCAATGCCTTGAACAAGTCTGTTGCTACAGCCCCAAACAAAACTTAAAATCATCTGGAAGTTCTTGAAACCTTAACCAGGAGCATCTCTACAAAACAGAGCTAGATGCAGCCATGCTAGCAGATGCTTCAGCTGCATTTAATGGAGTGGAGTGCCACCTGGGAGGAAGCTCCCAGTAGCGATGAAAGCTGTGACAACTTCGACTCAAGAAGATCAAAAAGAGGCTGAGCAGGCTGTGAAAGGACAGCCAAAGCATACTTGGCCATATGGGTTTGGTAATTGATAGCACAGAGAGCTAGGGTGGCCGAGGTATAAGCCTTTCCCCCCAATCAATCCATGGTCTTAGTCTATCTGAAGGGAGAAGAGAAGTGGATGGCAACAGTCTAGAAAGTTTATCAGCAACCACCGAAAAGTACAGTTTTGTACCTACCATAAATGTAGATGTTCGAAGATCCACATTGCTGCAGTCCTTACACTTGGGTAGTCCGCTGTCCTCGGTCGGCCCGAATATCAAAGTATAAGGCTGACGTCGGTCAAGGCGCATTTGACTGACATCAGGACGTCAGGGTACAAATGCGCATGACCGACGTCATATCCTCAGTCTTTTCTTGCCCCAGATGTCAGAAGACCCTAAAAATAAAGGTCAAAACCAAAAGACAGCAAACAAACAACCAACCATCCTAGCACTAAAAATATGTACAATATATACAATATACATCATATTGACAACCCAACTCACACAACCGCCTCTAACTACAGAGGGAAGGAGGGAGTAAATTGGACTGCAGCAATGTGGTTCTTGAACATCTACATTTATGGTAGGTACAAAACTGTACTATGTTCTTCATCTCACATTGCTGCAGTCCTTACACTTGGGTAGAATCCCAAAGCAGAGGTAAGGGAGGATGGCCAAACTATAAGGAAGCAGGAGCTGCCAAAATGCCCTGCAAAACAGCAGTGGCAAAACCAGCCCTGGATTTAGAGTAAAGTGGTAGGTGATAATGCCTAGAGAAAGTATGCACTGAACTCCAAGTAGCTGCCTCCAAAATATCCTTAGTTGCCACCCCCTCAAAAGCTGTCAAGTGGCAGTAGCCCTAGTGGAATGAGGCCTAATCCCAGCTGGAATCTCCTTGCCATGATGGGAATAACAGAAAGCAATGCAAAACCCAATCCACTTAGAAATAGTTTGTTTTGACACAGGCTTGCCCTGAGAACTCAAAGCAAAAGAAACAAATAACTGCTGAGACTGCCTGAACCCTTTAGTTCTGTCCAAATAATATCGCAACTGCCTGTGTACATCTAAAGTGTGCAAAATCTTTTCCCCTTTATTTTGGGGATTTGCATAAAAAGTAGGCAAATGAATAGTTTGGTTTAAAGCCACACTAGAAACCACTTTAGGCATAAAGGAAGGATTAGTACGTAAAGATACCCTATCCCTATGGAAAATTAAGAAAGGCTCAACCGCCATAAGGGCCTGCAACTCAGAAACCCTTCTTGCAGAGGTAATAGCCAACAAAAAAGCAGTCTTCCATGATAAAAACTTTAATTCAGTAGTAGCTGCAGGCTCAAAAGGTTGTAGAGTGAGTTTCTCCAACACAAAATTGAGATCCCAAGCAGGAGTAGGAGCTCTTCGTGGGGGTCTTATATTCTTTGCCCCTGTAAGAAATTGCTTGAACAAAGGATGAGAAAACAATGGTGGGTCACAATCATAGTGAGCCGAAATTGCTGCAGCATGAACCTTAATAGAAGAGAAGGACAAACCTTTGTCCAGTAACTCAGTAAGATATTGAAGAGCCACACTTAAATTAGGCTCAGAAACATCAAAATCCTTTGCTGCACTCCAAAATAAAAATCTCTTCCATTTATCTGCATACACTTTCCTTGTACTAGGCCTTCTAGCTTCCAAAATAACATTCAAAACTTGCTGTGGAAGTGGAGGCCCACTATGGTTCAAAACAGAATATGCCAGGCTGTTAGGTGCAGAGAGTGAAGCTTGACATTGAGCAAATGACTGTCCTCCTGAGACAACAGGTGTGGAACCGAAGGTAAAGGCCATGGAGGCTTCCGTACCAGGCTTCTCAGTAATGGGTACCAATGCTGTCGAGGCCAATCTGGAGCTATCAAAATCATCCTTGGCTTGTCTTGTCTGGCCTTTAGTAGTACCTTTGGGAGGAGAGGCAGAGGCGGAAAGGCATACACATGAAGATTGCTCCAATTGAAAGAAAGAGCATCCACTTTCCAAGCTGTGGGATGAAACCTTTTGTGCAAAACTTTGGCAGCTGGTGGTTTAGTGGAGAAGCGAACAGATCTATGTCTGGAGTTCCCCATGACACTGTCAATTTCTGAAATACATGAGGATCCAATTTCCACTCGTGGGGATCCATAATTTGTCTGCTCAACACATCTGCTAAGGAGTTCTGTGCTCCCGGCAGAAACCTTGCCTGAAGATTTAGCTGTAAACTGAGAGCAGTCTCCCACAAAATCATTGCTTGCCTGCATAGAGGATAAGAATGTGTTCCGCCTTGCTTGTTGATGTACCACATGACAGTTGTGTTGTCTGTTAGAATCAACACCTGCCCTGGAAGAAGTAAATCCTTGAAAGCTATTAATGCAAACTGGACTGCTAACATCTCTTTCAAGTTGATATGTAGATGTTGTAGTCTGGCAGGCCACTTGTCTTGTATCCACTTTCCATTCAGATGAGCATCCCAAGCTTTGTCTGAGGCATCTGTCGTTAGAATCTGACTCGCCTCTGGCCGGGTCACAGAGAGTCCCTTGTTTAGGTGACATTCCTGAGCCCACCACAACAATTCCTTTTGAATGCAAGGTATTATTTGAATGACAGTGTCCAAATCCTGGCAGTGCTGTGTCCATACATTTTGAGATACCATTGTAGCTTCCTCATATGCAGTTTGGCATTGGGAAGCACCAGAATACAAGATGCCATGAACCCCAAGGCTTGAAGGACTGTCCTTGCAGTCAGCCTGGACTGATGAGACAACTGATGAAAGTAAAGGGAAAGATTCTTTTGTTTGTCCGGGGTCAAAAGGCCATCTGGGATGCTGTATTCAGTCTCACACCCAGAAAGCACATGTCCTGAGAGGGTACTAGACTGGACTTTATTTCGCTCACAGAATACCCCAGGCATCTTAGCACTGCTATCACATAATCCAAATGATGAAGAAGCTCCCCTTCCTTGAGCCAGAATCAGGCAATCGTCCAAATAAGGATAGATCTGTATTCCTTTTAACCTGAGGAAAGCTATCACTGGAGCCAGAACTTTCGTGAACACTCTGGGTGCAGTAGATAAGCCAAAGGGCAATGCAGAGAACTGATAATGAGAAGTCCCAGCTCGAAAACGCAGATACTTCCTGCAACTCAGTCTGATAGGAACATGAAGATAAGCCTCCTTGAGATCCAAAGTTACCATCCAATGATCTTTGCCCAGCAGAGGTAAAAGCTGCTGTAACGTCAACATTTTGAACTTGGGAATGTCCAGATAAGTGTTGAGGATAGATAAGTCCAAAATTGGTCTCCACGTGTTCCCTTTCTTTGGTACTAGGAACAGGCGAGAATAAAATCCTAGGCCCACCTCTGGCATAGGGACCGGCTGTATGGCCCCTATTTGGAGTAACAGAGAAATTTGCTTGTGAGCCTCTATTCTTTGTTGAGGAGGAACGTCTGGCATGCCTTTGAAAGGAGGCAAGGTATGGAAATAAAACCTGTAACCGTGGTGTATGATATCCAATACCCATCTGTCTTGGGTAATTAAACTCCAATTTTCTTTGAAAAGTGCCAACCTTCCTCCCAAAGGTGCTGCCAGACGAGAAGGCTCTGGCAGCTGAAAAGGTAGGTCATTGGGTCTGTTTACGAAAGGACTGACCCCTGCCCTCACCGAAGACTGTGCAGGAGAACTCCCTGTTCTAGGCCTGAAAGAGCCCTGAGCTCTGCCCCTACCACGCCTAGATCTACCCCTAGACTGGGAATCATAAGAAGGATACGCCCACCCCTTAGTAGGCCAATTTCTACTAAACTTTGGAGGCTGAACCTGCAAAAATCTTTAACAGTCTGCATAGACTTAGCCTTGTCTTCCATTTTCTTTAAAACTGCCTCAACAGGAGAACCAAACAACACATCAGATTGTAAAGGAGCATCTAAAATCCTTGTTTTAACATGGTCAGATAAATTCTGATCCCTCAGCCAGGCGTGCCTGCGAAGAACTGACCCAGTGGCAGCCACCCTAGACGAGGCCTGTACAGCATCAAAACCACATTGCAAAGAATGCTTACCCACCTGTTCAGAAACATGTACTAAATCTTGTAACTCTTTACAATCAATACCTTCCGCCAGAGCATCAACCTTAGACTTCAATTGTGAAAGGAGATAGTTTTGGTATTTCAACATGTGAAACTGACAATTCAAAGCCCTCATAGCTAGAGTGGAAGTAGTATAAACTTTCTTTCCCCATCTATCCAAGGCCCTGGCCTCTTTATCTGTAGGAACCGGATTCTTGACAACAGAAGCCTTAACACCTTTAGGCCCCTGACTAACAGTTTCTGGATCTGCCCTAGGACTCTTAAAAGATACTTATGAGCTTCAGGCACCCTGTAATACCTATCCGGTTTAACAGGAGCAGGAGGCAAAGAATCAGGATTAAGAGAAGCCTCTGTAAAAACATCTTCCACCACATCCAAAACAGGAGGTATAGCCAAAGGCCTATGCTGGGGTAAAAACAAAAATTCCCTAAGCCTTTTCCTGGAATCAGAGAAGTCCTGACCTTCCCACTTAAAATGCTCCCTCATGGAATGAAGAGTTTCTGAAAAAGAAAAATCCTCAGGAGGAGAAGCAGGAGGAGTAGAATCATCCACATCAGAATCAGAATAAGGGGAATACTCCTGCAAGTCTTCAGCCGAAGACTCAAACATCCGAAGCCTGCTCAAAACTCCCTAGCTCAGGCTCCACCCTAGGTCTCTTATCAGGAGGGGGGAAAAGAACCCCTAATCAAAGTAATCAAATCTTCTGCCATTTTAAGCATATGCTTCTTGGGCACAGTTCCTGAAGAACTAGGGGTGACACCAACTGAAGCTAAACCTGGCCTGCCTCTGGGAGAAGCCTTGGAAACAGAAGGAGAGGGCCTAACCACCCTAGGAAGGGAGGGGAGTATAGTAACCTGAGAAGCCCCATCAGCCTGACCTGCCTCCTGAGAGGCCACATCCTGCAATAACAAAGTCTCTCCCTGGGATCCCAAAGAAACCTCCGGCGGAACCACCGGCTCCACCGACACCTCTAAAGAACCGGCGTCCGCACGGACGGTTCTTCTAGCCTAGGCTTAACTGCTTTGTCCTTGCGCTTCTTCGAAGAAGCGGCCGGAGCATCCGACGGCATTTTATAATTGCACCGCTTCAAGACTAACCTGGCACAATCTAACCTTCTCTTTATAGTGCGCTTATTGAATCTAGCACAAGAGCGACACCCAACAACGTTGTGCTCAGGCCCTAAACAAGGAATACACAAAGTATGATAGTCTCTATGCGGTATCTGTTTCCCACAAGAAATACAATTATTCACTTTTTCTGACATCCGTAAACCACTGAGGCAAGAAAAACTAAAATATTCCCCAACGGGTACTTAGCCAACTTTGACTCGGTCTGAAACTCCGAAATCGAAAAATTTCAGAACGCCAACCGGCACTTGCAATGCTGCTTCTGCATCGGACCATGCGGCAAAAAAGACTGAGGATATGACGTCGGTCATGCGCATTTGTACCCTGACGTCCTGATGTCAGTCAAATGCGCCTTGACCGACGTCAGCCTTATACTTTGATATTCGGGCCGACCGAGGACAGCGGACTACCCAAGTGTAAGGACTGCAGCAATGTGAGATGAAGAACATCAGTCTCTGGATCTGTTCATGGACATTTGTAAAGAAATTTACAGTCTTCAGGAACTTTATAGAACTTATCTAGCCTTTTAGAGCAGAAGGTTGAGAGTCCGGAGTCTTTGATGCAGAAGAAAAGCTGGTAAAACCGAAGGCACAGCAGGAGAGGGAGAATCCATTTGAAGCATGTTCTAGTACCTTTTCTGTACCTCGAAAACCTGAGAGCAGTCCCACTTAAAATATTGCCTCATCCTGGCAACATTCTCCTTAAAGGTGATATCGTCAACAGGATTAACTGTGCCACTGGACTCTTCCTCACAGTAAGCGTACTCTAAGGGGGAGGTAATCTGAGCATTAGAGGCCAAGGATTAATCCTCTGAGGAATCCTCCTCTTCAGAAAAATCCTGCACTCGGATCCTTTTCTTGGTGAAGAAGTTAGAGGATTAGGAAGGGAAACCCCTGAGAGAGGTTTAAAGGCCATAAAGGCATTCAACAAGCCCCATGTAAAAGCTTGTTAATCAGCAGGTGGGTCCTGAGAAGCAGAAACAAGTTTGGTTTTCTGCTTCTTTTAAGAGTAACATCAGGTCTGTGAAAGGTGGAGGGACCAAATGTAGGCCTACATTCAATGATGCTCATCAGTATGTCCTCAACTAAAATACCTCGAGGGCCTTCTGAAATGATGAGCTTCGGGTCCCCCTGTTCTTCCGAAGTGGACGTCTGCAAAGCTTCTGAGAAAGTGCCAATGGCAGGATCCCTTGCAGCTTCCAAAGTGGTACCTGCCTTAGAGCCGAAATCCAGACAGGTCTCCGTGCCTTCATCAGCCTTGAGAGAGACGTCTGGAAGGGGAAATGCTGATAAAGCTTCAGGGCTAACCTTCTTAGCCTTCTTAGCAAGCCTAGTAGAAGACCCCGAGACATACTCTCCATAATGATGCGTTAACCGTTTTAGTCTGAGTCTCAAGACAAATATTGAGAGGAAAGGTGGCTATGTAGGGTCTTAGAAATGAAAGCTTTACAAATAGGTAAGACTTGTGGTCGTGGTTGGTCCTAAGCAGAAGAAACACTGATTGCGATTGTCTTTATGTGGTATGTGTCTTCCTTACTGGCATTTACCCTTTTTGGATGACATGTAACCAACAAAAAAGCAGTAGCAAAATATAAAAGAAACCCCAAGAGAGGCAATTATCTGAACTCTTGCATCCAGCAAACAACTCAGGCTAACAGACCAATGATCGTAGATGGCGTTCAGACTGGCGGCAGAGAAGTTCAGAGGATGGTACGTGCAGATGTCACTTTTATGGTCCAAACTGACTGCTGGCCTATGTGCAACGTCCCATGTACCTTGCAGTGGTTAAAGTCTTTTGTATACTGGCCGAATGTCGGGTCTTCCTTTGGCAGTGAATTCCTCATGTTAAAAATACTGCAACATAAGAACAGGACATCAAAATAGACGCAATTAAGATGTTTATACTGCATGTGACATTACTTACAGTCCAAATCTTCCTTTACCACCAAGAGGAAAATCTGTAGAGAGAACTACAAAAGGAATTAAAAGAATTTGCACGGGAGAGTAAACATAGGGAGTTTAACACTTCTGATAAGGTACGGAGCCCTAGGTCTTTACTTTATGGGGTTACTGCAAAGGCAACTCAAATGAGGATAGCTTACTTGGTTCGAACTTGGGACCCATGCCTCGAAATGGAACAGGATGCTTTCCTAGGACCCTGCTTCTTGAGCCGCTTATAAGAAATTGGCCATAGTCAATAAGAGAGGACACTGAAAACTATAATTTACACAAAAAATATGCAATAGTAAGAAAAACTAAGAATAAAAGAAATGGAACACTGGAAACCTGAGACTTTTTCCTACAGAGCTTATTAGCTTAGACAGGATAAAAGTAAGGACCCATCAAAACTGGATGGGACAAGTCAGAATCCATATATTGGGGACATGTAACCTGAGGTGGAAATGTGTTACAAGAGAGGGCTCTGAAGGCTCCTGTCTTATGCCCGGGGAATCTCTTACCAAAGACTCGTAGCAGAAGTAAAGGGGAAAAAGGTCCTGTGTAGCAAGTACCAGAGCTGGCAAACTTCTTACTACAACCAAGGGCATGAGAAGTAAAGAGCAAGATTATAATTCAAGCTGATCAATTACTAACACTTGCATCAAGTGCATCAAGTGCTGACAGATTTTTTTTTTCTTTTTTGGGGGGGGGGGGCGGGCAAAAAAAATGCTTTAACTTTTGGCACCCCCCCTCAAAAAATTGTATACACCAACTCCAAGGCCGCACAATGGTACAGGAAAAAGTAAACTTCATTGTCTGGGAAAGTAATTTTGCCCAAATTACTTCAACACTCAGAATATAGTTGATCAACTGACATTCCTGAAGGCAAGTAAATTTTATAAGGCAATCCTGGTGCTTGACAGCCATGAAACCTAGGCTTGGCTGGGAGAAGCAACTGAACAAATCCTGACGCAGCATTGCAATAAACTTGTCAAGCACCAAAATAAGTAACAGTTAAGATTCAGGATATTTGCTTGGGAATGTCAAGTATTTCTAGAACCCTACTAGAATATGCAAAATGTTTTCACAAGGTGACAGTAGATGCTGGCGATGTAAGTCAGATATTGCAGTTAACAGGGAACATATTCTGGGACTGCCCAGAGTTAAAGATTTTCAAAATAGTTTCCCAGAATCGCCTAGGACTACTGTTGGGGGAATAAGAAGTTATGTGCTCACCATAACGTTCCATCTGAGTAGGTAGCTTCATTTGTCTGCAACCTGTGGTTCTTGGATCCGATATCGGATCCGAGCCGGCAACTTGTTTCATAGCTAATGGATCCAAGCTCCTAGCTCCTCCCCTCACCCATAATCCCCTGCCAACTCTCCATGACCTCAGATCAAGTTTGCCCCTCAATATGTACCCAAAAAGGGTATTCCAATTTACATAGATCCGCTGAAGGCCAGGGGGAAGGAGGGGGGGATGGTTGCAGACAAATGAAGCTACCTACTCAGATGGAACGTTATGGTGAGTACATAACTTCTTAATCTGAAGTAGGGACTTCATTTGTCAGCAACCTGTGGGACAGAGTCCCCAGCTACCTGAATCTTGGGTGGCCATCATGGAAGGATATTGCGGAGCCCCGCAGAGCCAAAGGATGCTGTTCCTCTAGAAATCACGTCCAGTTTGTAGTGGTTAATAAAGGTATGAGATGAGGCCCAAGTGGCTGCCGAACAAATATCATCCAATGGAACTCTACATTTGAAGGCCGCAGAAGTAGAGATGGAACGAGTGGAATGTGCGCAAACTCCTTCAGGTGCGGGTCTCCCAGAGACTTGGTACGCTAACAGGATACATTGTGAAATCCAGCGTGATAGAGATATTTTTGATATTGTTTTCCCAAAATTAAATTTGGCAAAGGGAAGAGGGATTGATCCTGAGGTACACTGTCCGGATGAAAGATCAAATAAGGAGGCTTCACAAAAAGCTTGAAGCTCTGAAACTCTTTTCGCAGAAGTAATGGCTACAAGGAATGCTGTTTTCCAGGATAAGTATTTGAGATCTACTGAAGCAGCAGGTTCAAAAGGTGGAGCAGTCAGGGCCTGAAGAACTAGTGAAAGATCCCAAGGTGGTACGGCTTCTTTTATAGGGGGTCTAAGCAAAAAGGTGCCCTTGAGAAAGGTTTTACACAACTTGGCCGACATTAAGGGCCCTGTGTCATGTCCCACATGGTAATGGGAGATGGCAGCCAATTGCACTTTGACAGTTGAGCAACTAACGCCTTCCTGAAAAAGTTCGGTTAGGAAGTCTAATATGGATGGAAGAGGAGCCATAAAGGGATCTAGATTATGATGCTCCGCCCAGACGGAGAAACGTTTCCATTTACTTCGGTATACTTTCCTGGTGGACAGCTTATGCGCTGCCACAAGGATGGCTTTGACTGGTGAAGAGATACCAGGAGTCCTAACTAGGAGTGGAACTGGAGCAACCAAGCTGTCAGCTTCAGATTGTCCAGATTTGGGGTCGGTAAGTCCGACGGATGGGAGATTAGATCTGGACTGGGATCCAGAATCCAAGGGGGATTCACTAGGTGAGACCACAGGTAAGGGAACCAAATTTGCCGAGGCCAGAATGGGGCAATGAGGATCATCCTGCCCCCCAACCGCGAGGCTTTCTGTAAGAGTTGCAGCATCAGGGGTAGAGGAGGACAGGCATAAAGTAGACCGGGTGGACAAGCATGCACCAGAGCGTCTCTTGGGGTTTCCCCCGGAGGGGGAATCAGAGCGAAAAAATTGCCGCATTTGGTGTTTGAGGGAGAGGCAAAAAGATCGCAGCAGGGTTGCCCCCATATTGGGAATATCTGCTTCGCTACTAGTGGGATGAGAGACCACTCGTATGGGGGTAAGAAGGGTGCGGCTGAGTTTGTCCGCTAGGATGTTGGCCTGTCCCGGAATGTGCGTTGCAATCAGAAAGCGGTTGGTGGAAATCGCCCATTCCCACACTCTCATGGCTTCGCGGCATAGGGGGTAAGACCTGGTTCCCCCCTGTTTGTTGATGTACCAGACAACCGACATGTTGTCCAACTGAATTGCAATCATTCCTACGGGAAGGAGATTCTGAAGTGCTTGCAACGCGTACAGCACCGCTCTCATCTCCAGAACGTTGATATGCAGGGAGGTCTCTATTGTTCCACGTGCCTTGGACGGTCCCGCCTGAATAATGCCGCCCCCACCCAAGGCGGGAGGCGTCTGTGGTCACCGTGGCGAGAGGGTGAGAGGTGCAGAATGGTCGGCCCAATATGGAGGTCCGGAACATGGAGCCACCATAATAGAGCCCTCCTGCAAGCCTTGCTGATAGCAATGGGGTGATGGAGGAAAAGACAGAAAGGACCATTGTACTAGAAGGGTCCATTGCAGTACCCGCATGTTCAGACGGGCGCATGGAAGGAGCGTTATCGCTGCCGCCATGGAGCCCAGTGTCCTCAGGACCAATTCTGCCGGTGGGGTCTCTGATTGGAGGATAGCCCGCACATGAAGTTGCAAATTCCATAGTCGTTCCGACGTCAGAAAGGCTCGTAGATCTCTGGTGTCTATTCTGGCTCCTATGAATTCTATGACTTGTCTCGGGGCCAGAAAGGATCTGTTGGCATTGACGGTGATGCCTAACTGTGGGGCTAGGCGGAGAAAGAAATCTCTGGCCGAGCAAAGTAGATGCCTTGTTGGGGCGGTCAGGAGCCAGTCGTCCAGGTACGGAAAGACCTGTATTCCCTGGAGTCTCAGGTGGGCCACAATCACTGCTAATACCTTGGTGAACACCCTCGGGGCTGTGGTGAGGCCAAAGGGAAGGACCCTGAACTGGTAGTGATTGGCTCCCAGCCGGAAGCAGAGGAACCTCCTGGATCGTCTGTCCATTAGAATGTGGTAGTACGCATCCTTGAGGTCTATAGAGCACATCCAATCGTTCTCCCTTAGAAGGGGGAGAATAGATTGAAGAGTGACCATTCGGAATTTTTCCTTGGTTACAGACAGGTTTAAACGGGACAGGTCTAGAATCGGTCTCAAGTCCCCAGTCTTTTTTGGCACCAAAAAGAACCTGGAGTAGAACCCTAATCCGAGCTGGTCTTGGGGGACGGGCTGGATGGCTCTTTCTTAGCAGCTGCTGAATTTCTGCAACTGCAGCGTCCCTCTGATCGGGTGGGTACATCGGGGAGGTTCTTGAATTTGGGGACATGAAGTAATGGGATTTTGTACCCTCTGGATATAATTCGAAGCACCCAGCAGTCTGTCGTGATGGACTCCCATGCTGCTAGGTGCTCAGAGAAGCGCCCCCCCGACTGCCTCCAGAGTGGAGCAGTCGGGCAACCCCTTCAGGGCTGCTGCGTGGGCCGGTCAGAGAAAGGTTCTCTGGACCCAAAGTTTCTCGGAGCCCCTCTGCCCCTGAGGCGGCGTCCTCCCTGTCCTCTGCCACAGAAGGACTGGTTGTCTGGAGCGGGTTGGGAATGTTGCGATTTCTGGAACCACATCTTCTTCTGACCCTTTTGGTTCTTCGAAGAGGACCGCTGGGGAGCAGAGAAGCAGACTCCGACAGCAGACAACGTTTTCCCGTCTTTCTCGCTCTGGACAAGTGTCTCGCGAACCGTTTTGCCAAACAGGGCAGAACCATCGAAAGGGGCGTTCGCAAAGGACGCTTTAAAGGGCTCCGCAAAGTCACAATGACGGAGCCAAGCCTGACGTCTCATGACTAGGCCCGCTCCGCTAGCTCTGGCGGCTCCCTCGGTGGCGTGGGACAATAGCCGCATAGAGGTATTTGAAATGGCTCTCAGAGTGGCCATTCGGGTGGAGTACAATTGTTTGTCTTCCGCCGACATGGACTCAAGGGAGGAGGCAGTATATTCTTTGATAAGATCCTGATGACGTGCCATATAGTTCAGAGACCTTACCGAGAAGGTTGCTGAACAAAAAACTCGCTTCCCTAAGCAGTCCATCGAGCGGGACTCCTTGCTCGGTGGATGGACTGAGGGGCTCTCCTGAGCTAGTTCTCTCTTCGTGGCTGCCGCCGTCAACATGACATCTATGGGGGGACCCTTGCTCCAGTGTGACCGGTCTGAGGGGGGGGCTTAGTATCCTGTCCGGGCGTTTGGGTATTGGCTCCACGGTGTCCGGGTCCTTCCACGCCCTGGTGGTAATAAGGTCCACTAAGGGGTCGGCCAGAGGGGACACCCAAGAGGTAGACGGGCCTGCTTCGAATGCCTCCAGAAACACGGACTCATCGGAGGAAGACTTGGGGGCAGACCACCCACCTGTGATCCTCAGCATCTCCATGATGTCTCCAAAGGAGACATCCTCAGGGGGTGATCTTGGGAAGCCTTCCCCTTCATCCAAGTCCATGTCCTCAGTTAAGGACTCAGGGGAGTCCACGTGCCTCCTCTTGCACTTATGCTTGTGGGGCACTTCCTCGGGGGAGGGCTGTCCGAGGAGGTCTCGCCAGCAACATCCTGTTCCAATGGAACTACCTGGGAGATTGAAGCAGGCTGTCCCTCAGGCCGGGTGATGGAAGCCTGGCCCAGCAGAGAGGGAGTGCAGGGTGGAGCCGAGACAAGGGCCGGGGGTCCGGATGCACTTGACAGAGCCCTCTCCACTACATCGAAGGCCAAGGGGGAACCACTCTCTCTGGGCTCAGAGTGTCGGCTCCCACTCAGATCCGATGAAGGGATCAGAACCGGTGCCGAGACCATCGGATCCGAAGGACCAGTGCGCTCCGACCTGGACGGAGCCGAAGGCACACAATCCCTCGGATCTGAAGCTCGGGCCACGGCTCCGAGAGGTCGGATCCGACAAACTCGAGGGCAGGGTCGGATCCGAAGTACTGTCGGCGCCGACCCGCTGCTCAGCTCCGAACCCGGGTAGCGGGTCGGAGAAGTAGCAACTGGAGCGAAAAATGGTGTCGAGCTCCCCCCCCCAAGAGGGGGGTGGGGTGGCAAGAGCACTCCCATCTGCAGCTGGGCCTGGACGAATCTTCGCATCATCCGGTCCAAGTCTGCATCAGACATGCTGAATGTTAATCTCGAAGAGGCCACTGAGGCAGGCCTGGAACGTTGCCTCTATGACCTTGATGGAGATCGGGCCGCCTCCTCCTCGGGCCTTGGGGAGAAACAAGGAGATCAGAGCCGAGGAGGAGGAGACCTAGAAGCAGTGGAGGGAGAAGCCCGCTTAGCTTGCGGGGCCGAAGCGGAGGCCTCGGCCCGCCGCTTGTGGTGCTTCTCCCTCCTAGCCTCCCTGTCCTCCGGTGCTTTAGCGGGAGTTTGAGTCCCGGCCGAAGGAAGGGGGGCAGGAGTGGCAACAACCACAGCCTGTGGTACTGCCACGGGAGCAGCGGAGCAGAGTCTGGGGGCAAAAGTCCCGCCAGGACCAGCTTCGACCTCCGCTCTTTCAGTGCCCTGGGGTTGAATGCTGCACAAATGGTACAGCCTGAGGTGAGGTGTTCCACCCCAAGGCACCGAACGCACAGAGTGTGGCCATCAGCCGGGGAGAGCTTATGGCCACACTCGGTACATTTAGAAAAAATGGCTTTTAGGGCCTCAGCCATACTTTAAAGAAAAAAGGGAGTGCTACACAAACACACAGGCCCCAAAAACACAACACACACACACTCACTAATGACCAGCGAAGGGAGGGAAAAAACTAAGTAAAAAAATTTAATATTACAGGGAACCTAACTCTTACACACTTTTTTAAATTAAGGTAGAGAAATTTGACAGAAAAACAGACTTAACTGATGATTTTTTTGCTAGAGCTCAAGGAATCCAGCCATCCACAAGCGCGGCAAACTAGATCTGAGGTGATGGAGGGTTGGCAGGGGATTATGGGTGAGGGGAGGAGCTAGGAGCTCAGATCCATTAGGTATGAAACAAGTTGCTGGCTCGGATCCGATATCGGATCCAAGACCCACAGGTTGCTGACAAATTAAGTCCCTACTTCAGATCATGTAGTTTTACCCTGAAAGCTGTTTTACTTTAGTTGGGCACCTAAAAAAGAAGAGACAATGTACTTTAAGGACTATGTGGAACTCTCAAGGTTGGTATCAAAAAGTGGAAATCGGATAACAGTTTCTCATTACAGGATGTATAAACAAGTCTGCTGAAATATGGAAATGGGAAACTAAACAGGTGACTCATGGTAAGTTATTTGTTAATACAGAGTTCAATACACATGAATGAGAAAATAGTTAAAGCATTTACTTTAAAATTACATGAGCTCTCATTATATATATATTTTTATATATATATTTATATTGTACATAATTACAAAGTATTCAAAAGTATTCCAAGCAAGTACACAGACGAGCGATCCAACTAAAACAAAAAGAGTAATACTTTCCTTACAAGCTTTCTAAATAAATAAATATATATATATATATATATATATATATATATATATATATATATATATATATACACACATATATATACATATATATACACACACACACACACAGACACACACTTTTTATGAGGCAAGGGAGTGGGGAGTGGTTTATTGTGGTGTAAAACAAAGTGTTATTGGTACGCATGTTAAATTCACAACCCTCCCCCCATCAGTGCGACATTTGAGCTGGTCCTGCCCTACTTAGTAGCTGTCATAACAATATAACCCTTATGTACTTCAAATAATATTTATAATGATGCGGTACCTCTCATTTAACCTGATTATTCAATTATTAAATAGATTATTAGGTCTGATTTTATCCAAAAAAACATACTACATGGCTGGAAATATATCAACCTTATTCCATTTGGCAACCAAAACAAAAAAAATATATACACACACTGCATGTAAAAAATCAATTGTAAAAATCATATTCTATTTTCAGAACCTATTGTTAACGATTGCTTCCGTCCTTCTAGACTTCTTCAGGTCTGTGTAAAAGAACCCTAAAAACTATCTATAACAATATTATTGTATAATTAATTAGTATTGTAATTAAACATTTTGAATAAAGTGGAAAAAAGAGAACCAGAAACAGAAAGAAAAAATGTATGATGGAAAAAAGTTATGTACTCACCATAACGTTCCATCTGAGTAGGTAACTTCATTTGTCAGCAACCTGTGGGTATCGGATCAGACCTGGATCCGAGCCGGCAGCTTTCCAAGCTTGAGATCCGGGCTCCAAGCTCCTCCCCCTTACCCATAATGCCCTGCCACCTCCTTCCAATCCCCAGATCGCGTTTGCCCATCTACATAATCTCACCATGACAAAGCAACAACCTGGAGAATCCTAACCTAAGGATAAACAAATGACCTGGATAAACCATCCTAGTGATCAGGAAACCAAGAACCAGGTTAGGGGGAAGGAGGGAGGGTCGGTTGCTGATAAAAGAAGTTACCTACTCAGATGGAACGTTATGGTGAGTACATAACTTCTTTATCTGAAGTAGGAAAAGTACAGTTTTGTACCTACCATAAATGTAGATGTCCGATAGGAATGTATCTGCAGTCTTCACAAATGGGTTGTCCTGTCGTCAGGCAGCCCTTCGGTCGGCCGGATTCCAAAGTCTGGGTCTGGCTTCGGCTGGTGTCGCACTTCACCCGACGTCATTGCGGCAGTTATTCGGGTATAAAGGCATCAGCCGACGCCATTTTCCTCAGTGTTTCTTGCCCCAGATGCCAGGTGCCCTCTTGGATGGCTAAATTTGGATAAATGCCAAAGTTTCCAAATAGTAGAGAGCAAACACACAAAATAAACATGTATGTACATATATACAAACAAATACACCATAATAGATCCCCCCCAAGCTAGCTGAAGGTTGGCAAATACCCTAGGAGTACCTCAGAGGGGAAGGAGGGAGTAATCCTGACTGCAGATGCATTCCTATCGGACATCTACATTTATGGTAGGTACAAAACTGTACTATGTCCTTCAAGGATGCATCTGCAGTCTTCACAAATGGGTAGAATACCATAGCTAAACTAGGGAGGAGGAATGAGTAGAGATTATGGTGTAGTTAGGATCCCTTGCAAAACAGCAGTGGCAAAACCAGCTCGGGATCTAGAGTATAAAGGTAAATTATAATGCTTGGCAAATGTATGCACGGAGGTCCAAGTAGCAGCCTCTATAATGTCCTTGGTAGCCACTCGTAAGAAAGCTGTGGTAGTGGCTGTAGCCCTTGTGGAGTGAGGCCTGATGTTCTCTGGAGTTTTCTTTCCATGATAGGAGTAACAAAATCTAATGCAATTTCCTATCCATTTGGAGATTGTCTGTTTTGAAATTGGTTTTCCTTCCTTCCCTGTTGCATATGCTACCAGAAGCTGGTCAGTTTTTCTATTGGTTTTTGTCCTGTCCAGGTAGTAGCGTAATTGTCTATGCACATCCAAGGTATGTAGTAGCCTTTCTCCCCTGTTCTGTGGGTTGGGGAAGAATGTAGGAAGGTGGATAGCCTGATTTAAAGAGACTCTGGATACCACCTTAGGCATAAATGTAGGATTTGTTCTCATGGACACTATCTTGATGGAAGATCAGGAAGGGTTGCACTGCCATTAATGCCTGTAGTTCAGAGACCCTTCTTGCTGAAGTTATTGCCAGCAGGAATGCAGTCTTCCAGGATAAGTATTGTAATTCTGCTGGTTCGAAAGGGGGAAGTGTCAATTTTTCCAGTACAAAGTTGAAGTCCCATGCTGGTAATGGAGGTTTCCGGGGAGGTTTCACATTTTTAATTCCTCTCAGAAACTGTCTGAGCAGAGGATGCGAGAAGACAGGAGGATCCAAGCTGTATTCTGTTGAAATAGCTGAGGCATGTATCTTGATGGAAGAGTAGGACAGGCCTGTATGGAAGAGCTCTGCCAAGTACTCCAGGATGTTGGCTATGTTCACCAGTGTCACTTCTTGCCCCTTTGCAGTACTCCAAGTGAGATATCTTTTCCATTTTGCTGCATGCCTCCAGGATTATGTCCTTAACCCTTTGGGATAAATTTGGGTTAATTGTTGTCATGTAATGTTCCAGGCAGTTAGCTGCAGAGTTTTCAGGTTTGGATGCAGGATGTTGAAGTTGTTCTGTGTTAACAGTAGTGGGATCAGGGGCAGTGTCCATATTTGTTCCCGGGATATGCTCCTCAGCAATGGATACCAATGTTGTCTTGGCCAGTCTAGAGCTATCAGAATGATCCTTGGATGTTCCTCTTTGATCTTCAGAAGCACCTTGTGCATCAAAAGAAGTGGGAATGCGTATGCTATCAGGTTTTTCCAACTGAAAGATAGGGAGTCCACCTTCCAAGCAAGTGGGTGGTATGTCCTTGTGCAGAATTTCTTCAGCTGGTGATTGAGTGGGGATGCAAACAAGTCTATTTGTGGTAATCCCCATACTCTTGTGATGGCTTTGAAGATGTCCGGATGCAGCATCCATTCGTGGGCATCTGTGGTAGTTCTGCTTAATATGTCTGCTAGAATGTTTTCCTTCCCTGGTACATAAATTGCTTGTAACTGAATGTTGTAGCCCAGAGCCACATCCCATAGGTCCAGTGCCAGCCGGCATAGAGGATATGAGTGTGTGCCTCCCTGTTTGTTGATGTACCACATAACTGTGGTGTTGTCTGTCCTTATCAGCTGACCTTCTTGGAGAAAAGGTTTGAAGGCCTGGATTGCCAATTTTACTGCCATCATTTCCTTTAGATTTATGTGCAGGTGCAGCTGGTCTTGAGTCCATAGGCCTTGAATGCACCTGTCCAGCATGTGTGCCCCCTAACCGAGGTCTGAGGCATCTGTCGTGATGGTTTGTTTTGGTTGGCTTTTGCAGAAGGGCAATCCTGAGTTTGATTGGCAGGCCTGAGCCCACCATAGGAACTCTTTCTTCAGGCAGGGAATCATTGGAATTTTGGTTTCTAGGCTGTGCTTGTGTTGAGACCTCAAATTCTTTAGGTACCATTGTAGCTTTCTCATATGCAGCCTGGCATAGGGACCAGTATTATGCAGGATGCCATGAAGCCTAGAGCTTGCAGCACTTTTCTTGCAGTTAGATGGTTCTGCTTTGTTAATGCCAAGTAGAGAGGAAGCTGCTCTTTCTTTTCTGCAGTTAGGGATGCCATTTGATTTGATGTGTCCAGTTCTGCACCCAGAAAGGTTATTCTTTGGGATGGAATCAGCCTTGACTTTTTTATATTGACTGTATATCCCAGGGCTTGCAGCAGGGTAAATGACTCTTTGTAGGTCTTCTGTTAGTTTTATTTTGTTGTCCGCTTGCATCAGGCAGTCGTCCAGGTAGGGATAGATTTGAATCCCCTGAAGTCTGCAATGAGCGATTACTGATGCCAGGCATTTCGTGAACACTCTGGGCGCAGTAGATAAGCCAAAGGGCAATGCTGAGAATTGATAATGCTCTGATCCTGCAAGAAATCTGAGGTATCTTCTGCAAATTGGTCTTATGGGGACGTGCAGGTATGCCTCCTTGAGATCTAGAGTTACCAGCCAAGACTCCTTGCCCAGCATGGGAAGAAGCTGCTGTAGGGTCAGCATTTTGAATTTTGGAACAATGAGGAATGTGTTTAAAGCGGACAGGTCTAGAATAGGCCTCCATTTGTTTTCTTTTCTTGGTACCAGGAAGAGTCTGGAGTAAAATCCCTTTCCTTGCTCCAAAGGTGGTACCTTTTCCACAGCTCTCATTCTTAGTAATGGAGATATTTGCTTTAGAGCTTCTGTCCTTTGAGTAGGTGGCAGGTTTGGCATTCCTCTTGTGCTTGGTAGAGTATGGAAATGGAACCTGTAACCTTGGTCTATAGTTTGCAAAATCCATTTTTTTCTTGTGATGCAATGCCAGTTCTTTGAAAATAATGATAGCTTTCCGCCTAAGGGTGCTTCTAGTTGTTCCCTGGTAGGCGGTGCCACCGCCAAGTCACTGTGAATGAGTTGTTGTAGTGGTGGTGGTTGCATCCGTGCCTCGGTTGTTACCTTGCCACTGGCGTCCCCTGTAGGCACCCCTGGTTTGGTTTCTGCCTCTCGAGCGCTTATTCCTGCCTCTTTGTGCCCTAGAGGAGTCTGGAAAGGACCAACTCTTGGAGGGTCAGTTCCTGCTAAACCTTGGCGGTTGAACTTGTAAGAAATCTTTCACTGTTTGTACAGATTTTGCTTTCTCTTCCATCTTTTTTAGTACCTGCTGTGCAGGGGAACCAAATAAACTGACCTTGTCCATAGGTGCATCCAAAAGCTTTGATTTGACATGGTCTGGAAATGCCTGTTCTTTCAGCCATGCATGCCTCCTGATAACTGTGCCAGTCATGGCTGATCTAAAGGAAGCCTCCAGTGCATCATAGCCACATTTTAAAGATTGGTTACTAACCTGCTGTATGTTATGTACCATTTCTTGAATATATTTCTTATCTAAAGATTCTTCAGAGGACAGCTTTTTAGTCAACTGGTAAAGCATAAACTCTTGGTATTGAATCATATGAAACTGGCAGTTCAAAGCTCTAGCTGACAAAGTAGCAGAAGTGTAAACTTTTTTACCCCATCTCTCTAAGGACCTGGATTCCCTTTCAGAGGGGAGGGGGTTTTTAGTGGAAGTAGCTGCTACGGCTTTAGGACCCTGGGAGATAGTCTCTGGATCTGCAAAAGGAGCCTTATATAAATGGTGATGAGTGTCCGGGACCCTGTAGAACCTATCGGGCTTAGCAGGAGCCGGAGGTAATGAATCAGGAGCAGTGCAAGCATCATTAAATGCATCATCAACAACAGAAAGTACTGGAGGTATAGCTAAAGGCCTATGCTGTGGCAAATGTAGAAAGGTCCTAAGCCTTTTTCTGGAGTCTGAGAAATCTTGGCCCTGCCACTGAAATTGTTCCCTCATAGCATGCAATGTTTCCCCAAAGGAAAATTCCTCAGGAGGAGAGGCTGAAGGGATGGACTCCTCAGCATCAGAGTCTTCGTAAGGAGAATAAGCAGCCTCAGGAGGGTCTGTATGATCTGAGTCATCAGAGGAATCTGTGGATAATGGCTCA
Source organism: Protopterus annectens (assembly GCF_019279795.1). Taxonomy (NCBI): domain Eukaryota; kingdom Metazoa; phylum Chordata; order Ceratodontiformes; family Protopteridae; genus Protopterus; species Protopterus annectens. The sequence continues at coordinate 402,454,413 of NC_056738.1, forward strand.
GGGGGCTCTGCTCTAGGCCTTTTTTCTGGAGGAGGGAGAGAGGCCCTGTCTGGATGAGGCTGGGCTCCACGAATTAAAGAGATGAGATCCTCAGCCAAAGTAAGCATATGGGAGCTGGTGCTGGGCCTGAGAGAGGGGGGCTTGGCAGGAACCGTTTTTGATGCTTTGGCTGCTTTATCCCTGGCAAAGGCCTTAATAGACATTGCTGCAGGAGTCCTAGCAGCTCCACGTGCAGGGGTAGAAATATCCAGGGGAATGGTATCTGATAAATCCTGTGAAACCGCAACAGAAGGTTGGATTTCAGAAGCCGTTTCTACCAGGTTAGAAGAGGCCTCGGTAGAAGGCATGATTTCGGCTGAAGAAAGAACCGCTTGCTCGGTTTCGGCCGAAACCAAGACACTCGTGGTTTGCTTAACCGTGGTTTCGGCCGAAACCACGGACCGCGAGTGTCGGTCCTTTCTTTCGTTTTGGTACTGCGTGAGTCGGAGGATCCGACGGCATAATATATGCAAAATCGGAGCCGAAAATCTGTTCAGCAAACTCAGACCGACGTCTAAGCGTCCGTCGGTTAAAAGAAGCACAGGCTAGACAAGCTGCTACGTCGTGGTCTGGGCCTAAACAATGTATGCAATAGGAGTGGAAATCTTTATGAGGTATTTGTTTCCCACAAGATAAACAGTTATTCACTTTCTCTGACATCGGCTGAGGCAAGAAAGAGTCCCCAACGGGTACTTAGCTTTTAGAAGTCTTCGTAATATTCGGTAGTAGTAATCTCTGGATCTGACCGACCGCACTTGCGAACAGCTTCTGCTTCGGGCGCCACGCGGCAAGAAAGACTGAGGAAAATGGCGTCGGCTGATGCCTTTATACCCGAATAACTGCCGCAATGAAGTCGGGTGAAGTGCGACACCAGCCGAAGCCAGACCCAGACTTTGGAATCCGGCCGACCGAAGGGCTGCCTGACGACAGGACAACCCATTTGTGAAGACTGCAGATGCATCCTTGAAGGACATCTTCATTTGATCATCAACCTGTGGGACAGAGTCCCCAGCTACCAAAAAACTTGAGAGGTCCTCAAGGAAGGATATTCCAGAGCACTGCAGAGCCAAAATCCGCCATTCCTCTACACACTAAATCCAATTTACAGTGAGATAAAGGTAGAGGATGCCCAAGTAGCCGCAGAACAAATGTCATCCAAGGGAATTCTTGACCAGAATGCAGCTGATGTAGCCATAGAATGGGTAGAGTGAGTGCGAACCCCAGTAGATTCTGGCAGGCCAGACAGTTTATATATGAAAAAAATGCAATTCGAAATCCATCTGGCCAGAGTTACCTTCGACACAGGCTTACCCAAGAAGGGTTTAGCAAGAGACAAAAACAGCTGATCAGACTTGCGGAAGGCCGCTGTTCTGTGTAAATAAAACCATAACTGCCTATGAACATCTAACAAATGAAGTTTGTATTCCCCTTTGTTTTGATAGTTAGGGAAGAAAACTGGCAGATTAATGGACTGATTGATGTTGGTCTCAGAGGCCACTTTAGGTAGGAAAGATGGGTTAGTCCTGAGAGAAACCCTGTCCTTATGGAAAATCAGATATGGGGCTCTAATACAGAGAGCCTGAAGCTCCGACACACTTAGTTGAGGTAATGGCTACCAAAAAGGCCGTTTTCCAGAACAAGAATTTCAAATCAACAGAGGCTGCAGGTTCAAAAGGAGGTCCAGTTAGAGCTTGAAGGACCAAGGTTAGATCCCAAGGAGGAATGGGGTTCCTAACAGGGGGGGTCTCAAGAGAAATGTACCTTTCAGGAAGGCCTTACAAATCTTGGTGGAAGCGAGGGGACTGAGATTATCTCCAATGTGAAAATGCGAGATGGCAGCCATTTGAACCTTTATAGTAGAGGAACTGGTCCCCTGCTAAAAAATATGCGATAGAAAATCGAGCACTGCTGGGATAGGAGCAGTGAAAGGGTCCAATTTCCCATGAGACGCCCAAATAGAAAACCGCTTCCATCTACTATTGCAAACCTTCCTGGTAGACGGCTTATGCGCCGCTACCAGGACAGATCGAACTGCAGACGAGATACCGGGAGTCCTAGCAACTAATGAAACTGGATCAACCACGCTGAGAGCTTGAGATCGACCACGTTCAGGGGTGTCAATCCTGAAGGATGAGATATTAGATCCAGGATGGGATCCAAGATCCAGAGAGGAGCTATAAGATGAGACCACAGGCACGGGAACCAGGTTTGATGAGGCCAGAATGGGGCTATAAGGATAATATTGTTCCCCAACCGACGAGCTTTCTGTAAGAATTTTGTTATTAATGGAAGAGGAGGATAAGCATACAGAAGACCGGGTGGCCAAGCATGAACTAGAGCGCCTCTGGGGTTTCCCCCCGGGGGGGGGGGATTTGAGTGAAAAACTCGCTGCACTTCACGTTGGAAGGCGACACGAAGAGATCGCAGCAAGGCTGACCCCAGTTGCGGAAGATCTGTTTCGCTACTAAGGGATTCAGAGACCACTTGTAAGGCGAGAGGATAGTTAGACTCAGTTTGTTCGCTAGGATGTTGGACCGACCCGGAATGTGCATTGCCAGCAGAAAACGGTTGGTGGATACCGCCCAGTCCCAAACTTTCATGGTCTCTCAACAAAGAGGGTAAGACCTGGATCCCCCCCCCCCTGTTTGTTGATGTACCAGACCACCGACATGTTGTCTGTCTGAATCGCAATAGTCCCTGGAGGGAGAAAGGCATGAAGGGCTTGCAACGCTAGAAGCACCGTTCTCATCTCCAGAACACTGATATGCAGAACGGTCTCTGAGTCCACATACCTTGAACAGTTCTGCCCGCATAACCCCCCCCCCCCCACCCAAGGAGAGACGCATCCGTGGTCACCGTGGCTTGGGGTTGCTGCATAACAAACGGTCACCCCTCCCAAAGCTCTCGAGAATGGAGCCACCACAAGAGAATTTCTGCACACACTGCTGAGAGGAATCGGCAAGTCCAATGGATGGTGAAGGACGGACCACTGAACCTGTAATATCCACTGGAGAATCCTCATGTGCAAGCGGGCTAAGGGCGCGAGGTTGACTGCCACTGCCATGGACCCTAGAGCTCTCAGGACTAACTCCGGTGATGAAGCAGGTGACTGGAGAAGGGCTAAAACATGTAAGGTCAAACTGCAAAGTCTGTCTGATGTCAAGGCGGCCTTGGTTTGAAGCATGTCTATCCTGGCCCCTATGAACTCAAAGACTTGAACTGGTTGGAGGGATGACTTCAAGTTCATGGTGATCCCCAAATGGGCCACTAGACGTAGGAAACAATCCCTGGCTAAGCAGAGTAGATGCCTGGTGGGGGCGGTCAGGAGCCAGTCGTCTAGGTAAGGAAAAAAGTACAGTTGTGTACACTTACCACAAATGTAGATGTTACAGTGTATTCACTGTTGCAGTCATTACATTTGGGTTATCCTGCTGGCAGGTTGCCCTCAGTCGGCCTGAATTACAAAGTCTTGGGTCCTGCTTTGGCTGCTTTCGTCAGGGGGTATAAAAGATGCAGCAGACACCATTTTATTTAGTTTTTCTTGCTCCAGATGTCAGGTGCCCCCAAAAGGGTAGGCTAAAATTATGCAAGTAAAACATACATGCGCCCAAATAAGCTTTACCTTCATCTATAAGCAAATACACCACCTGGGTTGTATAAATTAGAGAAGTACCAAGATAAATTCCAGCAAAAATAAGGGGGATGGCGGGTGGGTAACCTGGACTGCAACAGTGAATACACTCGAACATCCACATTTATAGTAAGTGTACACAACTGTACTATGTTCTTCATGTTTCACTGTTGCAGTCATTATATTTGGGTCAAGTCCCAAAGCTATGGTTGGGGGGGCTGGGGCTAAACAGCAATAGGAGCGGCTATGAGGCCCTGCAGAACTGCAGTGACAAAGCCTGCCCTGGATTTAGAGTAGAGAGGCAGATTGTAATGTTTTGTAAAGGTATGCACTGAACTCCAAGTAGCAGCCTCTAGAATGTCTTTGGTTGGTACTCCCCTGAGAAAGGCTGCAGAAGTGGCTGCAGCTCTGGTTGAATGTGGCCTAATGCCCTTAGGCACTGGTTTGCCATGGTGTGAGTAGCAGAAAAGAATGCAGTGACCTATCCACTTTGAAATAGTCTGCTTGGAGATAGCCTTTCCTTGTGGTGCTGTGGCATACGCCACTAGTAATTGTTCAGTCTTTCTGAAAACTTTAGTTTTGTCCAAGTAGAATCTAAGTTGTCTGTGTACGTCCAAAGAATGCAGAATTTTCTCCCTCTTGTTCCGTGGAATTGGATAAAAAGTTGGCAAATGAATTGTTTGGTTAAGGGCTACACTGGATACCACCTTAGGCATAAATGTAGGGTTTGTTCTGAGAGACCCCCTGTCTGAATAAAAAAATGATAAAGGGTTCCACAGCCATGAGAGCCTGTAGCTCTGTAACTAGTCTTGCAGAAGGTATTGCCAGGAGCAGAGCTGTTTTCCAAGATAAGAACTTTATATCCGCAGTAGCAGCTGGCTCAAAAGGAGAAAAGGTGAGTTTTTCCAAGACATAATTGAGGTCCCATGCAGGTACTGGCATTCTCCTTGGAGGCCTTAAGTTTTTAGCTCCTCTGAGGTACTGCCTTAATAAAGGATGAGAAAAGAGTGGTGGCTCTGTACTGTAATGAGCTGAAATGGCAGAGACATGGATTTTAATTGATGAAAAAGATAGGCCTTTGTCCAGCATCTCAGTTAAGTACTGCAGAATCTGAGGAATATTTGGGACAGCTGTATCAGTTCCTTGAGCTTGGTTCCAGGGGCAAAACCTTTTCCATTTCTCAGCATAGGATTTTCTAGTACTAAGCCTTCTGGCTTCTAAAATGACATCCATCACAGCTTTACTGAGAGGTGTGGTTTGTATGGCTAAATTATCCGGCATGCTGTCAAGTTTAGGGTCCTGAGTTCACTGTGCAGAATCTTTTGTTTTGCTGGTACAGTAGATGAGGTATTTGAGGGTAAGGTCCAGGCTGGGCATTGGGACAAGTTCCTTAAGATCGGATACCAGTACTGGCGTGGCCAGTCTGGGGCAATCAAAATCATTTTTGGTTTCTCCTGCCTGACCTTTAGGAGTACCTTGGGGAGGAGAGGCAGTGGAGGAAAGGCATATACGGATAGGTTTGTCCAGTTGAAAGATAAGGCATCCACTTTCCAAGCTTGTCTGTGATAAGTCCTTGTGCAGAATCTTTTTAGTTGACTGTTTTGAGGGGAGGCAAATAGATATCATGTCCGGACGTCCCCATTTCTGTTATGCTGAAGACTTGTGGATCCAGGTGCCACTCGTGGGGATCCATGAGGTTTCTGCTTAGTTCGTCTGCCAGAGTATTTTCCTTTCCTGGCAGGAATTGTGCCTGCAGATTAACTTGGTAAGTCAATGCTGTGTCCCATAAAGCCATGGCTTGTCTGCACAGGGGATAAAAATTAGTGCCCCCCTGTTTATGTACCACATGACCGTGGTGTTGTCTGTCTATCAGTAGTTGTCCCAGATGAAGTAGGTCCTTGAAGGCTGTCAGGGCATTTTGAACAGTTAGCATCTCTTTTTGATTGATATGTAGATGCTTTTGGTTTATGGACCAGGTGCCCTGAATGCCTCTTCCTGCCATGTGTGCCCCCCAGGCATAATCTGAAGCATCCGTTGTTAGGCTCTGCCTGGCTGGGGGTAGTGAGAATGGTTGTCCCTTGTTTTGTCGACCAGCCTTTGTCCACCATCAAAACTCCTGTTGCAGGCAGGGAATTAGAGTAATCATTGTTTCCAGACTGTGGCAATGCTGTGTCCAAACACTTTTTAGGTACCATTGAATTTTCCTCATATGCAGTCTTGCATATGGAATTAGTAAGATGCAGGATGCCATGAAGCCCAAAGCCTGCAGAATTTTTTTGCAGATAACTGGGCCTTTGTTGCCATATCCTTGAAATAGGTAGTCAGTTGGCCTTTGTCTGGAGTGAGATAAGCCATCTGGGCAGTTGTATTTAAGCTTGCACCCAGGAATATTATCTCTTGAGAGGGTACTAGTTTTGATTTCTTTTTGTTGACTGTGTACCCTAGGCACGTTAAAAATCTCATCACAAACGTCAGATGCTGTAGTAGAATGTCCTTGTTCTCTGCTTGTATGAGGCAGTCGTCCAAATAAGGATACATTTGTATTCCTCTGTCTGCGGTAAGCAATTACTGGTGCCAGGCACTTTGTAAAAACCCTGGGCGCAGTAGATAAGCCAAAGGGCAGTGCAGAGAATTGGTAATGCTTTGAGCCAGCCTTGAATCTGAGGCATCTTCTGCATGATTGTCTGATTGGGACATGCAGGTATGCCTCTTTTAGGTCTAAGGTCACGAGCCAAGCCTTGCTGCCCAGCATGGGCAGAAGCTGCTGTAAGGTCAACATCTTGAATTTTGGTATATCCAGGAAAGTGTTTAGAATAGATAGGTCCAGTACTGGTCTCCGTGCTTTGTCCTTTTAACAGTCGTGAGTAAAATCCTTGTCCCTGCTCTTGCTGTGGCACTTGTTGAATAGCCCTCATGTCCATGAGAGCTGCGACTTATTTTTGAGCCTCTGCCCATTGATTTTTTGGCAGGTCTGGCCAACCGTTTGCCCTTGGCAGGGAATGGAAATGAAACTTGTAGCCTTGTGACACTGTCTAGAACCCATTTGTCCTGGGTTATAATGTGCCAATTTTGAGAAAAAAGTGCTAGTTTTCCCCCTAAGGGTGCTGCCAGAAGATAAGTGCTTGGTGCAGGCAGGGAGAAGTCACTGGGACTGTTTCCTGTAAGACTGTGCTTAGTCTTCTCCACCTTTGGAGGTAGAAGCACTCCACTGCTTAGACCTGTAGGATCCTTGCGGCTGTGATCTGCATCTAGGGTGCCTGGATCTGCCCCTTTGAAGTCTGTCTGAGACTGGAAAGGACCAGTTCTTTGTAGGCCAGTGTCTGCTAAATCTAGGTGGCTGTACCTGTAAGAAATCCTTGACCGTTTGCATAGATTTAGCGTTGTCCTCCATTTTCTTTAGCCTCTCTTCTGCCTCAACACCAAACAAGGTATCATGTTGTAAAGGAGCATCTAATAATTTTGCTTTAACATGGTCAGGCAGATTTTGTTCCTTTAACCAAGCATGCCTCCTAATGACAGAACCTGTAACAGCTGCCCTGCAGGAGGCCTCCAGAAAATCAAACCCACATTGCAAAGTATGCTTTCCAACTTGTTCAGCTGCATGCAATAAATCCTGCATTTCTTAGTTTTCTGCACATTCAGAATTTGCCATCATTTTCTGTTTAAGCAGTGTCATGATATATTGCTGATATTTAAGCATATGAAACTGGCAAATTTAAGGCCCTTATAGCCAAAGTAGCAGATGTGTAAATCTTTTTCCCCATCTATCCAGTGCCCTAGAATCCCTGTCAGAGGGGGTAGGGTTTCTTGCAGTAGAAGCCTTGACCCCTTTTGGACCCTGAGAAAAAGTTTCTGGGTCTGCAGAAGGGTTTTTGAAAAGGAATTTATGAGAGTCAGGGACCCTGTAGTATCTGTCCAGCTTAACAGGAGCTGGTGGTAAAGAGTCAGGGGTCAGACTAGACTCCGAGAACACATCTACAATGTCTAACACAGGTGGAATAGCTAGAGGCCTGTGCTGAGGTAGTAAAAGGAAGAAAAATCTTGGCTCTCCCAGTGGAAGTGCTCCCTCATGGTATGCAAGGTTTCCCCAAAAGAGTAGTCCTCAGGAGGAGAAGCTGAAGGAATTGATTCTTCAGCATCAGAATCCTCACAGGGGGAAATAGAATATTCCTGATCAGAAGAGGAATCGGAAGAAATGGAAACCTGATCTGAAGATTCATAGCCTGTCTCTTGCCTAGGCCTCTTATCAGGAGGGGGATGGGGACCCCTTGATCAAGGTAATTAAGTCTTCTGCCATTTTGAGCATCTGTTTTTTGGGCATGGAGGCCTGTCCTTGTGGCTGGTGAACTTGTTTCTTTGCCTTTAAAGGTGTTTTAGTCTTTGAAGTCGGTTTAATATACAATTGTTTAGGTCTGAATACACCCTCAGAAGCAGATGCCTGCTCAGCGGCTCCGGACCTATCTGAGGGAATAATCTAAGAGGCTCCAATACCTTGAGTTTCCAGAGGCCTGGCAGACTCCACGTGGGAGTCGGTAGCTGCCTGCAACTCTAATGTAGCGGGCGTCAGGGGCTGCGAAAGCGCCTCACTGAGAACCGGCGACTTGCTTAGGAGAAGCTTAGTAGTCGGTTTTGGACCTCAGTTGCCAGTCTTTCTTTTTCTTTGCGTTTTTTTGTGAACTCTGGTAGTCGGATGGCTGTCCGACGACATTGTATAATCAAATCTTCGCCCAAAACAGTTTAATGTAAAATTGTACCAACACTTAACAGTGCGTTGGTTAAATCTAGCACAAAACAGACAACTAGCAACGTCGTGGTCAGGGCCTAGGCAAGGGATACAGTAAGAATGAAAGTCCTTATGAGGTATTTACTTCCCACAAGAAATGCAATTAACTTTTTCTGACATCGGTCTGGAGCAAGAAAAAAAAGTTTACCCAATGGGGTACTTGGCTTTTAATGAAGACTTTGGATCTGAAACTCGAACATGAAAATCTCAGGAGTCTGCTGACCGGCACTTGCGAACTGTTTCTGCTTCAGGCACCACGCGGCAAGAAAGACTGAACAGAATTGCGTCGGCTGCATCTTTTATACCCCTGATGACCTGATGTCAGGGAAGAGGCGACAGCAACCGACGCAGGACCCAAGACTTTGGAATTCAGGCCGACTGAGGGAAACCTGCCAGCAGGATAACCCAAGTGTAATGACTGCAACAGTGAAACACGAAGAACATCCTGTATTCCCTGAAGCCTCAGGTGAGCCACTACAACTGCCATGACCTTGGTGAACACCCTGGGGGCTGTGGTGAGACCAAATGGTAGGACCCTGAACTGGTAATGACTGGCCCCTAGCCGGAAGTGGAGAAACCTCCTGGAACGCCTGTCCATGAGAATGTGACAGTACGCCATCCTTGAGGTCTATGAAGCACATCCAGTCCCTCTCCTGCAGCAGGGGCAGAATGGATTGAAGCGTGACCATCCGGAATTGTTCCTTGGCAATGAAGAGGTTTATTGTTGAAAGGTCGAGGATCGGCCTTAAGTCTCCCGTCGTCTTTGGCACCAAAAAGAACCTGGAGTAATTGCCTAATCCATACTGTCCTGGGGGGACGTGCTGGATGGCTCTTTTTTCTAGCAGCTTTTTTACCTCTAAAGCTGCAGCCTCCCACTGACTGGGTGGTACATCGGGGAGGCACCTTGACTGAGGAGGCAGATTTATGAAAGGGAGAGAGTAACCTCTGGATATTATTTGAAGCACCCAGCGATCCGATGTTATGGACTCCCATTGGGCCAAGTGATTCGAAAAATGCCCCCCGACTGCCTCCAGAGAGGAGCAGTTGGGCAACCCCTCAGGGCTGCTGTGTGGGTCGATCAGAAAAGGGTTCCCGCGACCCAAAATTTTTCGCCCCCCGCCTCTGGGCCAGAATCCACCTTGTCGTCCTCTGCCTCTGAAAGACGAAGGGTCCGGAGCATAAAGTACAGTTTTGTACCTACTATAAATGTAGATGTTCGAGTGTATACCCTGCTGCAGTCACCACACTTGGGTTATCCTGTCAGGCGGTCCCGCAGTCGGCCCGAATTCCAAAGTCTTGGTCCGGCGTCGGTTACTGTCGCTTCTTCCCTGACGGCAGTGCACCAGGGGTATATCAGAGGCATCCAACGCCATTTTCTTCAGTTTTTCTTGCCCCAGATGTCAGGTGCCCCCCCCCCCCCCAAAAGGTGGTCAGTAGACAGTACCAATAATAAAAGTTTATCACAAACAAAACATCCCTCCAGCTATAAGCAAATACACCACAAAGGTTGTATCAGATTTTAAGGTATTGAAAGGTTTCAGTTAGGTCAGAGGGGATGGAGAGAGGGTAACCTGGACTGCAGCAGGGTATACACTCAAACATCTACATTTATGGTAGGTACAAAACTGTACTATGTTCAGCGTCTTACCCTGCTGCAGTCATCACACTTGGGTTGAATCCCAAAGCTAAGGATGGGAGGTGGAGTCAAACAAGGTTAGAGGAGGCTAGAAGGCCCTGCAAAACTGCAGTGGCGAAGCCCGCTCTAGACTTAAAGTGGTAAGTGATAGAGTTTGGTGAAGGTGTGTACTGAACTCAGAGTTGCAGCTTCCAGAATATCCTTGGTTGGCACCCCCCTGAGGAAGGCTGTAGATGAAGCTGCTGCCCTGGTGGGGTGGGTCCTTATGCTAGCAGGAACTAGTTTTCCATGATGGGTGTAGCAAAAACGTATGCAATATCCTATCCATTTGGAAATTGTCTGTTTTGAGATAGCCTTTCCTTGTGATGCTGTAGCATAGGATACAAACAGCTGGTCAGATTTTCTGAAAACCTTAGTTTTATCCAAGTAGTAATGCAGTTGCCTGTGAATGTCCAAGGAGCGCAGGAGTCTTTCTCCTTTGTTCTGTGGATTTGGGAAGAAGGTGGGTAAAATGGATGGTTTGATTTAGAGCCACACTGGATACCACCTTTGGCATAAAGGAGGGGTTAGTTCATAGAGAAACTCTGTCTTGATGAAAAATGAGGAAAGGCTCTACTGCCATTAGTGCCTGTAGCTCTGAGACTCTTCTGGCTGAAGCAATTGCTAGCAGCAAGGCAGTCTTCCATGATATAAACTTTAAATCAGCTGAGAAAGCTGGCTCAAAAGGTGGCAGCATAAGTTTTTCCAGAACAAAGTTGAGGTCCCAAGTTGGTGTTGGTGCTGTCCTGGGAGGCCTAATGTTTTTGGCCCCTCTGAGGTACTGCCTTAATAGTGGATGTGAAAATAAGGGAGGATCCGTGTTGTAGTGAGCTGAAATAGCTGAGGCGTGGATTTTAATAGATGAAAAAGAAAGTACTTTGTGTAATATCTTAAATATTGTAGAATCTGAGGTATGTCCGGTTCAAGGGTATTTTGGCCTTTAGCTTGGTTCCAGGCGCAAAATCTTTTCCATTTGTCTGAGTAGGCTTTCCTGGTTCTGGGCCTCCTGGCCTCCAGAATGACATCCATAACAGCTTGTGAAAGAGGAGCTGACTGGTTGCTTAGGTGATTTGCCATGCAGCCAAATTTAAGGTTTTGAGCTGGCTGTGCAGAATCTGACTGTCTTGCTGTGTGAGCAGATGAGGAATTTGTGGTAAGATCCATGGTGGGCCGTGGGCCATGTTCCTTAGTAGTGGGTACCAGTGCTGGCGTGGCTAGTCTGGGGCAATGAGCATCATTCGGGGTCTCTCCATCCTGACTTTCAGCAGCACCTTTGTGAGAAGGGGCAATGGAAGAAAGGCATATACTGTCAGCATTTTTCAATTGAGAGTGCGTCCACTTTCCAAGCTTGATGGTGAAATATCCTTGTGCAAAATTTTGACAGCTGATAGTTTTGGGGGTTGGCAAACAGGTCTATATCTGGGCTCCCCCATTTTTGAGTCATCATTGCACATACTTGTGGATCCAGTTTCCACTCGTGGGGCTCCATAATGTTCCTGCTTAGGTAGTCTGCCAATGTGATCTTTTTTCCTGGCAGGAATTGAGCTTGTAATTGAACTTGGTAAGCCAGTGCTGTGTTCCACAAGGTCATTGCTTGCCTGCATAGAGGGTAGGAGTGTGTACCCCTTTGCTTGTTTATGTACCACATTACTGTGGTGTCTGTCCTTATTATAAGCTGTCCTGGATGTAAGAGGTCCTTGAAGGCTGTCAGAGCATTCTGTACAGCTAGCATTTCTTTTTGATTGATGTGCAGATTTCTTTGCACTGTCCTGCCATGTCTGCCCCCCCCCCCCCCGGCAAAGTCCGATGCATCTGTTGTCATAGTTTGCCTGGCTGGGGGGTGAGGTGAAAGGTTGACCCTTGTTGAGGTGACATGCCTGTGACCACCATAGAAACTCCCATTGAAGGCAGGGAATGAGAGGTATCATGGTTTCCAAGCTGTGGCTGTGTTGAGTCCATACGCTTTTCAGGTACCATTGTAATTTCTTCATATGCAGTTTTGCAAATGGTATTAGTAGTATGCAAGATGCCATGACGTCCAAGGCCTGGAGAATTTTTCTTGCAGGGGAGTTGGGTCTTTGTTGACATTATTTTGAAGTATTGAGTTAGTTGTAGTTTGTCTGGCGTCAGATAAGCCATCTAGGCCGTTGTATTCAAGCTGGCACCCAGGAATGTCATTTTGTGAGGGCACTAGTTTTGATTTCTTTTCGTTTACTGTGTACCCTAGGCAATTTAGAAGGTCTTACAATAGCCAGATGTTGTAAGAGAATGTTCTTGCTTTTTGCTTGAATGAGGCAGTCGTCCAGGTATGGGTATATTTGAATTCCTCTGTCTGCAGTATGCAATTACTGGTGCCAGACATTTTGTGAAGACCCTGGACGCAGTACACAAGCCAAAGGGCAGTGCAGAGAATTGGTAATGGGTTGAACCTGCAATGAAACTGAGGTATCTTCTGCAATTTTGTCTGATAGGGACATGCAGGTATGCCTCCTTTAGGTCCAACGTTACTAGCCAAGCTTTCTTGCCCAACATGGGAAGAAGCTGCTGTAGTGTTAGCATCTTGAATTTGGGTACTTGCAAGAAGGTGTTTAGAATCGAAAGGTCCAGAATGGGTCTCCAAGCACTGTCCTTTCTGGGGACTAGAAAGAGCCTTGAGTAAAATCCTTGGCCTTGCTCCTGTGTAGGTACCAGCTGAATGGCTCTCATGTCCATGAGAGCTGTAATTTGTTTTTGTGCCTCTGCCCATCGATTTTGTGGCAGGTGTGGCATTCCTTTTATCCTTGGCAAGGTGTGGAAATGGAATCTGTATCCTTGTGAGATAATGTCTAGGACCCATTTGTCCTTTGTGATGATGCGCCAGTTGTCTGCAAATGTGCTAATTTTCCTCCCAAGGGAGCTGCCAAGAGAGCTTTGCTTGGCAGTTTAAGGGTTAAGTCATTGTGTTTGTCTTCTAGTAGTTTGGGACCTGTCTTCTCCTCCCTTCTGTGTTGCAGTGTCCCATTGGCGAGGTTTGTAAGGGATTTGTGCTTGACCTCTGCCCCTTGGGTGTCTGTATTTATCCCTCTGTGGTCTGTCTGAAGCTGGAAAGGACCAACTTTTTATTGACCAATTTCTGCTGAAGCGTGGGGGTTGTACCTGTAAGAAATCTTTGACAGTTTGCATAGATTTTGCCTTATCCTCCATTTTCTTTAAAACCTCTTTTGCTTTAACTCCAAATAAGACATCCTGCTGTAAGGGCGCATCTAGTAACTTTGCTTTAACATGATCAGGCAGAGTTTTTTCCTTTAACCAAGCATGCCTATGTATAACAGACCCAGTAACAGCTGCTCTACAGGAAGCTTCCAAGGAATCAAATCCACATTGTAAAGTATGTTTGCCCATCTGTTCAGCTGCATGCAACAGATCCTGCATTTCCTTGAATTCAGACTGTTGAGGGTGCGTGCTCATCTTTTGTTTGATTTGAGACATTAGGAATTGCTGGTATTTCAGCATGTGAAATTGACAATTTAGTGCTCTCATAGCTAGAGTAGCTGAGGTGTAAACCTTCTTCCCCCACCTATCTAGTGCTCTGGAGTCCCTTTCAGAGGGTACAGGATTTTTGGCCATAGAAGCCTTAGCCCCTTTGGGACCCTGGGAGATTGTCTCTGGGTCAGCAACAGGGCTTTTGTAAAGGAATTTGTGTGAGTCAGGCACTCTATATCTGTCTGGTTTGGCTGGAGCAGGAGGCAGAGAATCTGGATTTAGACTAGATTCTAAGTAAACATCATCCACAATGTCTAAAACTGGAGGGACAGCAAGTGGTCTGTGCTGGGGGAGTAAACGAAACTGAGCCTTTTCTTTGAGTCGTAGTAGTCCTGACCTTCCCAGTGGAAATGTTCCCTCAGGGTATGTTAAAGTTTCCCCAAAGGAATAGTCTTCACGGGGAGAAGCTGAGGGAATGGAGTCCTCAGCATCAGAATCATAATCCTCCTCTTGTCTAGGCCTTTTGTCTTGGGGGGGGGGGGTTGGGAACCCCTGATTAAGGAAATCAAATCTTCAGCCATTTTGAGCATCTGTTTCTTAGGCATGGGGCCTTGAACTGGAGAATGATGTGCAGTCTTTTTTCGTTTTAGAGGAGTCTTAAGCTTAGCATAAGATTTTACGGTGAGAGTAGTCGGTCTGAAGACACCTTCTGTAACCGAAGGTGTTTCCACAGCACCGGCTTCTCCTTCTGCAATGTTGTCGGTAGGGCCTAAAGAAAATGGCTGCGTCGGCCTAGAATTCTCTGCTTGAGAATCCAAAGCGGTCTGGGGCTGCAATTCTGCAGTCGCCAGGGGCTGTGTAGGCGCCTCACTGAAAACAGGAGAACCGGCGACCAGCCCAGCAGAGGCCTCGGAGTCTGGCTTGGATCTAGGCTGCCTGTCTTTATCTTTGCATTTTTTTATGCACGCCAGTAGTTGGTTGCTCCGACGGCATAGTGTAATTAAATTTCCTACCGAAGTAGTGTCGTGCGAAATCAAAGCATCGCTTTATAGTTCGCTTATTGAACCTAGCACAAAACCGACAACCAGTGATGTCATGGTCTGGGCCTAGGCAAGGTATACAATAAGAATGAAAGTCCTTATGAGGTATTTGCTTCCCACAAAAAATGCAATTGTTAACTTTTTCTGACATCGGACTGAGGCAAGAAAAGGTTTCCCAACGGGGTACTTAGCTTTGAAGACTTCGGACTGAAATTCGATTCGAAAATCTCAGGTGTCGTTCGACCGGCACTTGCGAACTGCAATTGCTTCGGGCACCGCGCGGCAAGAAAGATTGAAGAAAATGGCGTTGGATGCCTCTTACATACCCCTGGTGCACTGACGTCAGGGAAGAACAGACAGCAACAGACGCCAGACCAAGACTTTGGAATTCGGGCCAACTGCGGGACCGCCTGACGACAGGATAACCCAAGTGTGAGGACTGCAGCAGGGTAACATGATTAACATTGGGACTGCTGAGACTTCCGGAACATCATCTTTTGTCCTTGCTGGTTTCTAGGAAAGGACCTTTGAGGAGCCGAGAAGCGGACTCGGATGGTAGACAGCGTCTTCCCATCTTTCTCGCTCTGAACCAATGTGTTGTGGACGGTCTTCCCAAGCAGAGCAGAAACGTTGAAGGGTGTGTTCGCGAAAGACGCCTTGAAAGGTTCCGCTAAGTCACAAAGCCGGAGCCAGGTGTGATGCCTTAAGGTGATACCAGACCCTCTGGCTCTAGCGGGTCCTTCCGTGGCATGGGAAAGTAGCCGCATAGACGTGTTCGAAACAGATTTAAGAGTGGCCATGCGAGCAGAGAAAGTCCATTTTTCCTTGGCCGACATGGACTCAGGGGGAGACTCAGCATATTCTTTCACCAGATCCCGCTGAAGTCTAATTACATGGGCCAAGTAATTCAGTGCCCTTATAGAAAAGGTAGCTGAAGCAAACATCCGCTTCCCGATACGATCCATAGTCCGAGGCTCCTTATCAGGGGGATGGATCGAGGAACTATCCTGAGCGAGTTCCCTCTTGGTGGCTGCTGCCGCCACCACCATGGCATCTACCGGGGAACCCTTACTCCAACCCGTCCTATCCACGGGGGGACTGAGAATCCTGTCTGGCCTTCTGGGGACCGTCTCTACAGTGTCTGGTTCCTTCCACGCCCTGGTAGTGATGAGATCAACCAGGGGGTCGGCCGGAGGGGACACCCAAGAGGTAGACAGGCCTTCGTTGAACTCCTCCAGAAACACCGACTCGTCTGAGGAAGGCTTTTGGGCTGACCACCCCCCTTTCAGGCGAAGCATTTCTATAATGTCTCCAAAGGAGACGTCATCGGGGGGTGACCTGGGGTAACCGTCCCCTTCTTCCAAATCGGTGTCCTCTGTGAGGGACTCAGGGGAGTCCAAGTGCCTCCTCTTACACTTGTTTGTGAGGGACCTCCTCGGTGGGACTGTCCGAGGAGGGCTCACTAACAGGGCCGTGTTCCGCCAGTGGAACAGGCTGGGGCGTCAACGCAGGCTGTCCCTGGGATTGGATGATGGAAGACAAGCCCAGCTGCAATGGAGTGGGGGGGCTGTATCCGAAGAAAGAGTAGGGGGTCTCGAACCTCTCGAAAGAACCCTCTCCACCACTTCGAAAGCAGAGGGTGAACCGATGTCTCTGGGCTCCGTGGTCAACACCCTCTGATCCGGCGCGGTGATCGGTGGAGCCGAAGTGCTCGGACCCAAGAGGCAAGAGTGCTCCGACCGAAACGGAGCCGAAGAGACACTGGCCCCATGGATCTGATGCACGGCTCACAGCTCGGATCTGAAAGGGGATCCAACAAACTCAAGGGCATGGCTGGCGTAGAGGTAACTCCTCGGATCAGACGGCTCCGAAATCCAATAATGGATCGGAGAAGGAGCTATTGGGGCAAAAAGTGGCGCTGAACCTCGCCCCCCCCCCCCCGGAGGGGGAGGAGGCAGCAGCACTCCTATCTGCATCTGGGTTTGGAGGAAACTACGCATCATACGGTCCATATCAGCGGAGAGACTGCAGGTCGACCTAGAAGAGGCCGCTGCGACGACCTCGAAGATGGCCGGGCCTCCTCCTCTGATTCCTTGAGAAGCATGGAGAACAGAGCAGAGGGGAGGAAGGCCCGGAAATCTTCTGGGATGAGAGCAACTTGGTAGGCGGGGCCAAGGGGGCAGAGTCGGCCAGCCGCTTGGGGCTCCCATGACTTTCTTTCTCCCTCTCTCCTCTCCTTCCTAGGGTCCCTCTCTCCCTGAGAAGAAATGGGAGGTTGAGTCCCAACCAGGGAGAGGGAACAAAAGACTGAACAGCCGCGGCTGTAGCCAGTGAGGGAAAGGAGGAAGCAGACTCCGCGGGTAGAAGACCCGCCAGAATCAGCTTATTCCTCCTATCCTTCAGGGCATGGGGGTTAAAAGCTGCACAAATTTGGTAGCCCGTAGACAAGTGTGATACCCCCAAGGCAGAGGATGCACTGAGTGTGGCCATCCACTGGGGAAAGCTTATGACCACACTCAGTACACTTAGAAAAAATGGCCTTAGAGGCCTCGGCCATTATCCCAAAAGAAAACACACACTCACCTCACACAAACACCTAAGGGGAAAAAAAAGGGGGGGGGGGAGTACTAGGCTTTAAACTAAGAGGAATGGTAATGGAGTTTAAACTAAGGAATTAACTGTTAATACACAAAAACTAATAAGATTTTTAAGAAACTTTCCTACTCACAGATCGCCTAAACCTACGAGCTCGAGAAACTTATGCTTGACAAAGCCGCGGCAAACGAGAACTGGGGATTGGAAGGAGGTGGCCGGGCATTATGGGTAAGGGGAGGAGCTTGGGGTTCGGATCTCTAGCTTGGAAAGCTGCCAGCTCGGATCCATTTCGGATCAGATACCCACAAGTTGATGATCAAATGAAGTTTCCTACTACAGATCAATATATACACAAATTATAACTGATTTAAAATGGTTATTTAAAACCAACTGGTTGAATAAAATAAAATTAGAAAATTGCCACATTGTTTACATGACTAAGTTCCATTACACTTAATTGAACAGTAATAGCTTAGTCCAGGCTTCCTAAACGAGTTCAGCCACGAGTTCATGATTCTCCAGAATATTCGGGATGTCTTCTTCAAGATCACCCATGTCTATGGGAACCAGGATCTGGAACTTAAAACCTGTGTGTCTGTTACGGAGAGAAAGGTGTTTGGCTACTGCATTATTTTTACATCCAGAGCGGATTTCTGACAGATGACATGAAATCCTATGGTTGAGTTTATTTACAACAGTCTTGCCCACACAGAATGCATCACATTCATTGCACTGTGCCCTGTAAATTGCTTTTGCAGTTAGTCACCTCCTGCACTGGTCTTAGTTTTTATTGCTCTTATTTAAAGAAAATCATCATCACCTTGCTGTATAAATATACAAAACGTACAATTAGTTTCACATCTTTTAGTTTCTCTCTCATATGGTCTAGGTTTAAATTCAACAAAACAACTAATGTTCCTGGCCTTCCTATAAACAAAGGATGGGGCTTCACCTAAGATGTTAATCAGAAAAGGGTTACTGTGACAGTGTAAATGAAGGCAAACTTGGAAAAACCAAGCAGCAGTTTATTTCGGGAGCGCTTTCGGAAATGGACAATACCTTTCCTTCATCAGACACACAGTACATCAAATCTTATTTAAAACTTCAATTAGATAAATCAATTAACCAATTAATCAACACAATCAAAAGTAAAAGCAAAATTAAAATAGTTTTAAAATTTTATTGAATGTAATTGAATTCATATTTATGTATTTAAACATTCATTTTCTTAGTAAATGTGGTTGCTTTTACTTCTAATTTTAATTTTGATTGTGTTGATTAATTGGTTAATTGATTTATCTAATTGAAGTTTTAAATAAGATGTGATGTACTGTGTTTGTGTCTGATGAAGGAAAGGTATTGTCCATTTCCGAAAGCGCTCACGAAATAAACTGCTGCTTGGTTTTTCTAAGAGTTTGCCTTCATTTACTTTCTTTAGTTAGTTTGGCTTTTTGTTTACTGTGACAGTGTCCCAGTTTTCTTCAATAACCTTTTTGATACTGTGATAATCCAAAGTGTAGGTCAGGATGCAGTTATTTTTGCATTTGTTATGCTCTGTGGAATTAACATTCTCCTACTTGAGTTGAGTTAAGGTGTTTCAGTTCTAAAATGGGTTCCAGGATGTTTTAACATCTGACTTTCATAGCCTCTCACCAAAAAATCATTCTCTAAGTTGTTCAGGTTTCTCAAAAATGTTCCATCTCTGTGGTAATTCTAGCTAATCTATAGCCCTGGGACTTCACCAAATTATACTTGTTTTTTGTAGGATGACTAATTTTATTTTATTCTACCAGTTGGTTTTAAATAACATTTTAAATCAGTTGTAATTTAAGTGTATATTTTTTTTCCATCATCATACATTGTTTCTTATTTTTTTCTGGTTCTCTTTTTTCCACTTTATTCAAAATGTGCAATAACAATACAAACTAATTATACAATATTTTTATAGATCGTTTTAGGGTTCTTGTACACAGACCTGAAGAAGCCTAGGATGACGAAAGCGATAGTTATGAAAATAGAATATGACTTCTGCAATTGATTGTTATGTGCAAAGTGTATATGTATATATTTATATATATATTTTGATTGCCAAATAGACTAAGGTTGATATATTTCCAGTCATGTAGTACATTATTGTCCTGGATAAAATCACAGACTTAATTTACTTTATCTGGTTAAAGTACCACATCATTATAAATTTTAATTAAAGTACATAAGAGTTATATCATTATGACAGCAAAGTTGGGCAGGACCAGCTCGAATGTCACATTGAAGGGGGAAGGGGATGTGAATTTAACATGTGTACCATATCATATATATATTTAGAAAGCTTGTGAGGAATCTATTACTCTATTTTTGTTTTACTTGGATCGCTTGTCTGTGTACTTAAAGGATTTTTGACTGGAAACAGACTGCCTGCCTTGCTTGGATTACTTTCGAATACTTAGTAATTCTGTACAATAATACATTTTTTATTTATTTTTTTACTTTAAGTTCGCTACTTCTGCTATTATCTGATCTGATTAATACACAGTGATTAACTATAGATATATGGATTGAAAATCTTCTACACAGAGAAGTTTCTTACACTGTTTTGTTTTTGGACCCACTATACTTGTTTAGTGGGTTGTTTTGAGACTTCAGGGATACCACAGAGACTGCCTTTTTTTTTTTAATGCGACATCCGCACGCAGAGACCTCAGAACTAACTGCCCAGTTGGACAACAGTCTCAGTGGTGTCAAATGATGTCCTCTACACAGGTTAAATGCAACGAAGGGGGACAAGTGGGAGGGAAAAAAACTGCAACATGGGAGAGAAAGACATCTATGGTTATGGTAAGATTTTACACAACTATTCTATGTCCTACTCCCATGTTGGAGTATTCTGACTGTGGAAGAGTACCACAGCTCAAGGAGGAACAAGGGTGGAAGTTGTTGCAGTTTCCAGGAATCCCTGCAGGACTGCCTTTGCAAATCCTGCCCTGGCTCCTGAGATATTGTCCAATTTGTAATGTTTGGTGAAGGTATGCACAGAGGACCATGTGGCTGTCTCGAGCATGGTACTTGTGTCTAGGCCCTTGAGGAAGGCCCAGGAGGAAGCCACAGCTCTTGTAGTGGTTGCCCTGACCCCACAAGGGTAATGGTTTCCCATGGTAGGAGTAGCAGAAGGTGATGTTTTTTCTTATCCAGCAGGAAATAGTTTGAACACCGCCCTACCCAGGGCCCTGGGCTGGATGGACACAAAAATCTGACTGGACTTTGATATTTTGGTTTTCTCCAAATAGAACTTTAGCTGCCTGTGGACATGAAGGGAGTGAAGTATTCTCTCACTGTCATGCTCAGGTGAAGGAAAGAAGGTGGGTAAGTGAACAGACTGAGCGACAGCTCACTGACCACTCTGGGGATGGAGGGATTGGTGCGCAGAGTCACCCTATCTTTGTGGAAGATAGTGTAGGGTGGGGATGCCATTATTGATTGCAATTCCGAACCCTTCTGGCTGAGCCAAGGGCTACTAGTAGGACAGTTTTCCATATGCACATCTGTAGAGAAACAGAAAGTACAGTTTTGTACCTACCATAAATGTAGATGTCCGATAGGTATGCATCTGCAGTCATAACATATGGGTTGTCCTGCCTCAGGCAGCCCTTCGGTCGGCCGGATTCCAAAGTCTGGGTCTGGCCTCGGCTGATGTCGCACCTGCTCCGACGTCAGAACGTCTGTGGTATAAAAGCATCAGCCGACGCCATTTTCCTCAGTTTTTCTTGCCCCAGATGCCAGGTGCCCTTTAAGAAGGCTAAATTTGGGAAAAATGCCAAAAAATTGCAAAAATATATACATATATATAAATATAGCACAATACAAACAAATACACCACAACAGATTCCCCCAGCTAGCTAAGAGGGGTAAGCACCCTAGGAATACCACAGAGGGGAAGGAGGGAGGGTAAACCTGACTGCAGATGCATACCTATCGGACATCTACGTTTATGGTAGGTACAAAACTGTACTATGTCCTTCAAGGATGCATCTGCAGTCATAACATATGGGTAGAATACCATAGCCAATCTGGGGGTGGAGGTACTAAGAAAAAGATGGTGTAGTTAAGAGACCCTGCAGGACTGCAGTAGCAAAGCCTGCTCTGGATCTGGAGTATAAGGGTAAATTGTAATGCTTGGCAAAAGTATGCACGGAGCTCCAGGTAGCAGCTTCTAAAATGTCCTTGGTAGCCACCCCTCTTAGGAAGGCTGTAGTGGTGGCTGTGGCTCTCGTGAATGAGGCCTAATATTCACAGGAACAGTCTTTCCATGAAAGGAGTAGCAAAAGCGAATGCAATTTCCTATCCATTTTGAGATTCTCTGTTTGGAAATTGCTTTTCATTGTGTCCCAGCAGCATATGCTACAAACAGTTGGTCAAGTCTTTCTGTTACTTTTAGTTCTGTCCAAGTAGTAGCATAATTGTCTATGGATATCCAGAGTGTGTAGTAGTTTCTCCCCTTTATTTTGTGGATTTGGGAAGAAAGTAGGCAAATGAATTGCTTGGTTCAAGGATACTCTCGATACCACCTTTGGCATAAAGGTTGGGTCGGTTCTTAATGAGACTCTGTCCTGATGAAAAATAAGAAATGGCTGCACTGCCATTAAAGCTTGTAACTCAGATACTCTTCTTGCTGAAGTTATGGCCAGAAGGAATGCAGTTTTCCAAGATAAAAACTGTGAATCTGCCGATGCTGCTGGTTCAAATGGAGGAAGTGTTAGTTTTTCCAGCACAAAGTTAAGGTCCCAAGTAGGTAAAGGTGGTCTCCTTGGAGGATTGATGTTTTTGATTCCTCTGAGAAATTGTCTTAAGAGGGGATGCGAAAAGACAGGAGGATTTGCACTGTATTCTGCTGAAATTGCTGAGGCATGTATTTTAATGGAAGAATAAGACCGGCCATCGTGGAACAATTCTGCTAAGTATTCCAGTATATGTGCCATGTTCATCACTGTCACATCAAGGCCTTTTGTTGTGTTCCAACTGAGAAATCTTTTCCATTTTGCTGAGTATGCCTTCCTTGTGGAAGGGCGGCGAGCTTCCATAATAATGTCCTTTACCCTCTGGGATAAGCTGTCCTGGGAAGGAGTCATGGTATTCTCCAGGCAGTTAGCTGCAAGGTCTTTAGGTTGGGATGCAGGATCTTGTAATTGTTCTGCGTCAGAAGAAGAGGCCATAATGGGAGAGGCCACGGTTTCGTCTGTGATAAGCTCTTCAACAATGGGTACCAATGCTGCCTTGGCCAGTCTGGAGCTATCAGAATCACTTTTGGCTGTTCTGCCCTGATCTTCAGTAAAACCTTGGACATTAATGGGATTGGTGGGAAAGCATAGACTTTTCGGGCTTTCCAGCTGAATGAGAGAGAGTCCACTTTCCATGCTTGTGGATGGTATGTCTTGTGCAAAAAATTTTCAGTTGATAATTGTGGGGAGAGGCGAATAGATCTCGGGCCTTCCCCATGCTTGTGTTATGAGTAAGATGATGTCTGGGTGCAGCAACCATTCGTGTGCATCCGTGGTAGTTCTGCTTAAGCTGTCTGCCAGAGTATTGTCTTTCCCTGGCACGAACTGGGCCTGTAGTTGTATATTTTGTTTCAAACAAAGATCCCATAGATTCATAGCCAGTCTGCATAGAGGGTAGGAATGCGTGCCTCCTTGCTTGTTTATGTACCACAACAGTGGTGTTGTCTGTCCTTATTAGCAGGTGGCCTTGTTGAAGGAAAGGTTTGAAAGCCTCGATTGCATGCATCACTGCCAGCATTTCCTTTTGGCTTATGTGCATTTGCATCTGCCCTTGAAACCATAGGCCTTGGATACATTTGTCCTCCATGTGCGCTCCCCAACCTCGGTCTGAAGCATCCGTGGTGATGATTTGGTTTGCTTTTGGTTTCAAGAAAGGCAACCCTCGGTTGGGTCTGGCAGGCTAGAGCCCACCACAGGAATTCCTTCTGAAGGCAAGGTATGATTGGAATCAGAGTTTCTAAGCTGTGACTGTGCCGAGTCCATACACTCCTTAGGTACCATTGTAATCTTCTCATATGCAGCCTGGCTTGTGGGATTAATATTATGCAGGATGCCATGAAACCCAGGGCCTGCAGGATTTTCCTTGCAGTTAGTTGAGTTTGTCTTGACAGATTCTTGAAGTAATCTGGAAGTTGTTTCTGCTTTTCTTCTGTGAGAAAGGCCATTTGGGTGGTTGTATCCAGATCTGCACCCAAAAAGGTTATCCTTTGGGATGGCACAAGTCTTGACTTTTGGATGTTGACTGTGTATCCCAAGGCCTGTAGCAGCTGGATGGCATAGTCCAAGTCCTTTACCAATTTTGTCTTGCTGTCCGCTTGTATCAGGCAGTCGTCCAGATATGGGTAGATTTGAATCCCCTGAAGTCTGCAGTGTGCAATTACTGATGCCAGGCATTTCGTGAACACTCTGGGCGCAGTAGATAAGCCAAAGGGCAATGCTGAGAATTGATAATGCTCTGATCCTGCAAGAAATCTGAGGTGTCTTCTGCAACTTTGTCGAATGGGGACATGCAGGTATGCCTCCTTGAGATCTAGAGTCACCAGCCAAGACTCCTTGCCCAGCATGGGAAGAAGTTGCTGTAGGGTCAGCATCTTGAATTTCAGCACAATGAGGTAAGTGTTCAGTGCGGACAGATCGAGAATAGGCCTCCATTGCTTTTCTTTTCTTGGAACAAGGAATAGCCTTGAATAAAAACCTTGGCCTTGTTCTGAGAGAGGAACCTTTTCTATGGCTTTCATTTGTAGTAATTTGGTGATTTGCTTCAAAGCCTCCGCCCTCTGATTTGGTGGCAGGTCTGGCATTCCTGGTCTTTTTGGCAATGTGTGGAAATGGAACCTGTACCCTTTGTCTATTATTTGCAGTGTCCATGAGTCCCTTGTAATGTAATGTCAATTTTCTGAAAATAAAGAAAGCTTTCCGCCCAATGGTGCTTCTAATTGAGCCCTGGTCAGTGGAGTCAGACGTAAGTCATTGTGTTTGTCCTGGTGTAGCAGTTGTTGCTGTAGCTGCACTACCTCTCTGGTTGGGTGGCTGCCACTGACTACCTCTGCAGTGGCCTCTAGCTTTCCCCCTACCTCTGGTACGCCTGTTCCTGCCTCTGTGGTCTGCCTGAATCTGGAAAGGACCAATTCTTAGTAGGCCAGTTTCTGCTGAATCTCGGTGGTTGTACCTGCAGAAAATCCTTGACTTTGCACAGATTTTGCCTTTTCTTCATACTTCAAGACCTCCTGGGCTGTGGAACCAAATAATTTTTGTTTTTCCATTGGAGCATCCAGGAGCTTAGCTTTAACATGGTCCGGTAGAGCTTGTTCCTTCAACCAGGCATGCCTTCGTATAACTGCCCCTGTCATTGCTGACCTACCTGAAGCTTCCCAGTGCATCATAGCCACATTGCAGAAAATGGTTGCTAACCTGCTGTGAGTTATGTACCAGATCCTGAAGAGATTTACGGTCAAGGGGCTCAGGAGGAGGAAAGTTTCTTATACAATTCATCTAACAAATACTCTAGGTACTGAATCATATGGAATTGACAATTTAATGCCATCATAGAAAGAGTTGCAGAGGTATATACTCTCTTTCCCCATCGCTCTAAAGCTCTAGATTCCCTTTCAGAAGGTAAAGGATTTTTAGCAGTGGCAGCTGCAACCCCTTTAGGGCCCTGTGAAATGGCTTCTGGGTCTGCAGTGTGGGCCTTGTACAGGTGAAAGTGAGAATCCCTGTAGTACCTATCTGGTTTGGCAGGAGCCGGAGGCAGAGAATCAGGGGCTGTACTAGCATCAGAGTACACGTCATCAACAACATTCAAAACAGGAGGTATAGCCAAAGGCCTATGCTGAGGTAAATGTAAAAAGGTCCTTAATCTTTTTCTGGAATCAGAAAATTCCTGGCCCTGCCATTGGAAAGGCTCCCTCATGGAATGCAGTGTCTCACCAAAAGAAAATTCTTCAGGAGGGGAGGCCGAAGGAATAGATTCTTCAGCATCAGAATCCTCGTAGGCCGAAAAAGCCTCCTGCTGGTGCTCTGACAACACAGATTCATCCGTAGACTCATCTGAAGTGTGGGGGTCAGAGGGCTCAACTCTGGGCCTTTTATCTGGAGGTGGAAGAGAGCCCCTGTCCGGGTGAGGTTGAGAACCTCTAATTAAGGAGATAAGGTCCTCTGCTAAGCTGAGAATTTGAGTGCTGGTAGAAGGCCTCAGAGGTAGACTTGGGAGGCAAGGCTTTGGCAAGTCTGGCAGCTTTAGCCCTAGAGAAGGCCTTAATGGACATGGATGCAGGGGGGTCTGGCTGCACCACGTGCAGGGGTGGATTTGTCTAAAGGAATGGTGTCGGACATGTCCTGGACACCGGTTTCCATAGGTAGTTCAATAACCGACTCGGCCGGAGCCTCCGAGGCCGAGGTGGTCGGTTGTAAGGTTTCGGTAACAGGAAGCACCAAGGACTCTGTTTCAGCCGAAACAGATACACTTGCGGTAGGCCTGACCGAGGTTTCAGCCGAAACCGCGGGCCGCGAGGGTCGGTCCTTGTCCTTCCGTTTTTTAATTGTATGTGAAGTCGAAGTCTCCGACGGCATTATATAAGCAAAGTTAGTCCCAAAATATTCCTCTGCAAACTCCGACCGACGCCTAAGCATTCATCGGTTGAAGGAAGCACAGGCAGAGCAGGCTGAGACGTCGTGGTCTGGGCCTAAGCAAGGGAGACAGTAAGAGTGGAAATCCTTATGAGGTATTTGTTTCCCACAAGTTAAACAATTATTAACTTTATCTGACATCGGCTGAGGCAAGAAAGAGTCCCCAACGGGGCACTTAGCTTTTTCGAAGTCTTCGGTAGCTGAATCAAAGGAGCTGGCCGACCGGCACTTGCGAACTGCTTCTGCTTCGGGCACCGCGCGGCAAGAAAGACTAAGGAAAATGGCGTCGGCTGATGCTTTTATACCCCAGATGTTCTGACGTCAGCCGAGGCCAGACCGAGACTTTGGAATCCGGCCGACCGAAGGGCTGCCTGAGGCAGGTCAACCCATATGTTAAGACTGCAGATGCATCCTTGAAGGACATCCAGCTGGCTCAAAGGGAGCAAGAGTTAGCTTTTCCAGCACATAGTTTAGGTCCCAAGGAGGAGGGATAGGTTTCTTTGGTGACCTAATGTGGAGAACACCTTTTAAGAATGGTTTGATATCCAACCTGGAAAGCAGAGGTGGGTCCCATAGGAAAGCAGGCAGAAATGGCGGATAAGTGGACTTTGACTGAAGAATATGAAAGGTCTTATTTGATGAGCTCACACACACAGGCTAGGACTAGAGGAACATCTGCTTGGAAGGGGTCCCTATGCCTTTGGAGACACCATTTGGAGAACCTTTTCCATTTGAAAACATGGTACTGTGTTTAATGACCTTCTGCAGGCTAGACAGCATGTCTTCAGTGTAGCGGGGTCTGAAGGGGATCAAAAGTTTATCACCCAGAGGGTCGAGCAGAGAATCTCTAGGTGTGGGTGAATCAGAAATCCCTTCTGTTGTGTGAGCAGCGGCAACTTGTGGTGATTGCCTTTGGCTAGAGACTGAAGGGGGAACCAATGCTGGCTTGGCCAGTAGGGAGTCACCAACAAGATTTCTGGCTGGTCTCCTGATTTTTAGGAGGACTTTCTGAATGAGCAGAAGGGGAGGAAAGGCATACAGGAACAGTCCCTGCCAACAGATGGTGAAGGTGTCTATTCTCCAAGCTTGTGGGGAGGGATCCTTGTTATAGAAAAGTTGTAATGGTCTGTTCTGGGGGGGGGGGGCAAATAGGTCTATTTGGAGGTGTGCCCCACTGGTGGACAAGGTCTAAGAAGACATCTATGTGCAACATCCATTCGTGATGCAGAGGGAATGATCTGTGGAGGGCATCCGCCTGATAATTGTCCTGGGATGGAATATAAACTGTCTGCAGTGATATGTTGTTCTGAGATGCTAATTCCCATACTTGCATTACTAGCCTGTGGAGCAGGTAATACCTGCCCCCCCCCCCCCCCGTTTGTTGATGCACCACATCACAGTAATGTTGTCTGTGAAGATTTGTACAGGTCCAGGTTTCATGAGAGGAAGAAAGGCCTGTAGGGCTAGGTGGACTGCAGTCATCTCCCTTATGCTGATGTGATTTTTCTGGTGGAAGGGCTCCCATAGAGCCTGCACTTTGAGACCATTCACAGTTGTACCCCAGTCTAGATCAGAGGGATCTGTATGCATGGACTGTATTAGCGTGGGCATTTGCAGGGGTAGGCCTGGGTTTAGTTGCATCTGCTGGATCCACCATCTTAGTTCTGTTTTCAGGCATGGTAGGAATGGTACCCTGAACGTTCAGGGGGTGGCTGTGCTGTGACCATTCTTCAGGTACCACTGGAACTTCATGTGCAGCCTGGCCAGGGGCAGCATAGGAATTGTGGCTGCCATGAGACCTAGTAAGCTCAAGAACTTCCTGGCCAACAGGTGGTTGACTTGTAGGAGGTCCTGGAAGTGTCTGACTAGGGAGGAGACCTTGTCCTGAGGGAGGAAGGCCTTCATCCTTCAAGTTGGTCCTGATTCTGCAGACTAGGAAAATTTTGTCCTGAGCTGGAGAGTGATGATTTTGCAAGGTTGAGTGTGAATACCAAACTCTAGGGAAGGGACATGGAGAAGAAAAGAATCTTTGAAGGTGATTTTCCCTTCTACTAGAATGAGGTCGTCTAGGTTAGGGTAAATTTGAATGCCCTTTGTTCTGTAGTAGGCTCTTGCTGGGGTTAGGCATTTTGTGAAGACTCTTGGCACAGTGGATAAACCAAAGGGCAAGGCAGTGAATTGATAGTGTGAGGAGGGTCCAGCAAAGCGCAGATACTTCCTGCAGTTTGGGTGGATAGGTATGTGGACGTATACCTCCTTCAGGTCCAAAGTGGCCATGAAAGCTTTGGGTGGCAATAGTGGAAGAAGGTTTTGAAGAGCTAGCATTCTGAAGGAAGGTTCATAGATTAGTACTAAGCTAACTGCCCTTGTGAGCCATTTTAAGCTTAGCCAATTATCCCTTGTGAGACTCAAACCCTGCACCTTGTGTTTGTAAGGCAAACACCTTAACCATTAGGCCACCCTCCCAACCCCAAGGGACCTTCAGACAGAGGTTTAGGCAAGACAGATCAAGGATGGGGCTCCAAGGGCTGTCCTTTTGTGGCACCAGGAACAGCCTTGAGTAAAACCTCCTAACTTCTTGGCCTGGGGGAACAGTTTCTATGGTCCCCTGGACAAGAAGGTCTTGGATAACCTGTGGAATTAGGTGAAGTTGGTTCGTTGGGGGGGGGGGGGATGCCTCGTGGTATGGGCCAATTCCTCTCTCTTTCATTTCCCTGCTATAAAACCCGCATTTGCAAGGTTTTTGCATTTGTATACAGCTCAGCAAGCTCCTGCCTGGTGCCTTGCAGAGTTCTACAGCAGCAGAGAGACAAGAGAGACACTTTGGAGTGATTAAGTATAATTTTTCTGCATTTTCTTGCTGCCTTCAGCTAATTCCACCTAAAACGCCTATTTTTTTTTTTTTTTTTAAGAGTTTCTGTGATTTAAAAAGCTTGTTTCAGCTACATATTGCACTTATTTTACTGCCTGCACTTTAACAAAGTCGTTTTTGTGTTTAAATTACCTGTTTAACTGTTGTAGGCTACACACTCAAGTGTGACAGCCATTTCTGTGGATTTAAAGTGTTTTTTTGATTGTATCTGCTTTACTTTCTGGAAAAAAAAAACTTGTTTTCCCGCCTTTCTAAGCTAATGCAGTCCAGTTTTTAGGTTAGTGCTGAATTCAGGGCTGTGTTACATGTTTGTGTTTGCCCAAACCTTACTTGGATAGAAGGAAGTTTCTCTGTTCACCTGTGAGAGAGGAGAGCTTTGAGCAGCCTAGCTGTCCCTGGAAGAGTGGCTTCAGCCCAGAAAGTAGTTGTTTATTGGCCATTTTTGGGCTAATTTCTCTCTCATTTCCCTGCTATAAAACCCACATTTATGTGGTTTTGCGTGCCGGGCAGCACCAGTTAGCTAGGGTATAGCTATTCCTGGCTCCACAAAGTCTACTCTTCAAGTTTTCCCTTGGAAATAGACAAACTTTCACTCAAACCATTCACTTCTCAGCCCGGCACCTGCTCAAAACTCATAGCAAGCACTAATAAACCTTAGCACTAGACCCTCCTATACTGTAGAGAAGGACAAGGCTCTCTATTCGACCTTACCAGCCAATTAGTAAAAGTTCACTGTACCCACCCAGGCATGTCCAAAGGGCAGTTTCAGGTGTACTCTCCGGTCTAATTGGTGAATCTGGGCATTTTGAGGCAATGCTACAAAACTGCCTCGTGAACACAGACAACCCTCGCCCTCCTACCACCAAACACTAATACATGCGAGAGATGCAATTATACAGCCAAACTGGAGGCTAAGCTCTCTCAACCCAAGACTGGACCAGACAGTCGAGGAGAAGGGAGTTACTTGCATTGCACCACCAGTCTCACATAGACCTCTGAAACCAGCACTGGCAAAAAAACACAAATACATACTCGGACGCCCTAAATAAAAATCTGCAAGAGCAACAGAGACCTCCAAAGCAGACATCCAAGCAACCTCCACCCCCTCCCCCCCAACACAAACCATGAAACACATACTTCACAAAGCCAGCGTGCCACGCAATCACAGCCCTTAAGGAAAAATGACATACCCAACACAATTGTAATA
Source organism: Protopterus annectens (assembly GCF_019279795.1). Classification (NCBI taxonomy): domain Eukaryota; kingdom Metazoa; phylum Chordata; order Ceratodontiformes; family Protopteridae; genus Protopterus; species Protopterus annectens. The sequence continues at coordinate 402,484,398 of NC_056738.1, forward strand.
GGTGATTCTAGTCAGGCGCACTGACGTCCCACTCACTAGGCTGAACAAGGAGAAGGTTACTGTTAGCTGCCTGTCAGATGCCAGGAGCCGTCATAACACAAGCACTCAGGTCACTCCAGAACAAGTACAAATATGACTGTCATTGTCCATATTGGTGTGAATGACCTGAGCTGTACCTCCCTGGATTACATGGAGAGACATGGAGGAGCTCTCTGATCACGTAGCCCAGGCCGGTATGACCCTGACCCCGAGTAGCATCCTAACCTCACCAAGAATGATACCACGGTATAAAGAAAAAAAAATCAATTTCAACAATTAGCTAAGCTTCTGGTGTCATTCAAAGGAGATCCAGTGTCTGGCAGCCTGGGATGACGAGCCATGCTGCTTTATACCGGTCACCCCGAGGCTTTCGAATACTGGCTAAGGGTCTTACCACCCCCATAGTGCCCTTTTTAGGCAAGGCTCAAAAGACAAACCCACAGCTGTAAATAGCACAAGTAACAAAAAACTAAGGGTAATGCTACTCAATGCCAGAAGTCTAAACCTCAAAATGCATGCGCTCGAGGCACTCCTCAGTATGGAGAAAAATTGATGTATGTGGACTAACAGAAACCTAGTTTAAGGCTCCAGAGAGCACCCCAGCACTACCAGGCTACAACTTATACCATACATTTCGGTCACAAAACCTGGACTGAAATACAAAAGGTGGGGGCGTATCCATATTCATCAAGGATACCCACACACCTCCAGGTTAGTGGCACAGCACGATGCTTCAGACATCATCCACGTGCAACTATCGGGCAAAACTGCAGTTCAAATTGTAGCTTGCAACAGATCACCCACCATATCCCAGGACCCCCATTCCGCATTTCTGGAAACACCAGGAAGCATAAAAATCCTACCAAACACCCTGATACTGGGTGATTTCAATTACCCAAACATTAACTGAGAGAACTACTCAAGTACAAACTCCCTTGCCTAACATTTCCTACAATTTATAAACTCAAACGCCCTGGATCAAACTGGTTAACACTCCCACCAGAGGTGACAACATATTGGACCTGGTCATCACCAACATGGACGACTGGTTTTCCACACAGGCGGTCAACTCCTCGCTGGTAAGATCTGACCATAAACTAATCACTCTGGATATCCACATTCTGCCTCCACCCTGGTCAAAGAAACCACTGTGAAAAACTTTTCAAAAGCAAACTTCACGTTATTTAAGACCAAGGTGGAAAGTTTCAAAGCCTCCATGCTAAAGGATAACGCTGTTCAAGCTGCAAAATCCTTTACTAATGTACTCTACTGGGTACCTCCAAGAATGCATGGATCGAGCTATCCCAAGCAAAACCAAGATTCACTCCTCCAAGAAAAGAAAACCAGTCTGGTGGACCCCTGCCATAAACAAGCTATACAATAGAAGGAAGGAAACTAGTACAGAAGAGAGTAAAATCCCAAGAAGGTTAGACATCCCTGAACAGTATCAGCAAGAAACTACGATCTCTCATAAAATCATCCAAGGCTAGCTTCGAAAGAAAAATTGCCAAGGACTCCAAAGATAACCACAAGGCATTCTTTAGCTATATCAAGAATCTAAGTGGCGATTCTCAGATCTGCTCGGAGTTACTGCAGAAAGGCACAAAATACACTGAACTGACCGACATCGACAACATCCTGGCAGACAGGTTCAGTGCAATCACCATCCCCCTCTCACCCCCAAAAGGTGCCCATAACCATACCAGAAGAATGTACTGCCCCTGAAATCAGACACTCAGGTTAAAACAGCCCTCTCCAAAGCCAAAAAAAACAGCATCAATGGGACCGGACGGTGTCCAAGGCTGCATCCTACACGAGCTCCAAGATGAACTAACTCCTCATCTAAACACACTGTTCAAACTCAGCCTCTCCACAGGCTACATTGCCCAGAGTGTGTCGCACAGCAACTATTATTCCACTCCACAAAGGTGGAGCCACAACAGACCCCGGGAACTATCGCCCTATAAGCCTGACTAGCTTGGTTTGCAAGGCTATGGAGAGCATCATCATGGATCTCATTAACAGAGAGATTGGGAACCTCCAAACACTGGACCCTACCCAGTTCGGCTTTAAGGGCAGATCATGCCTCCTAAACCTGGTGGACATCTTTTGAGACAGTTACCAAGGCTATAGACAAGGGCAAGGTGGTCCACACAGCCTACCTAGACCTCGCAAAGGCCTTCGACACCATTCCCCATTCAGGTATTATAGACAAGCTCACTAGCCTGAACATAAACACCTACATCACGAGATGGGTTGCCAACTGGCTCACGGACAGAACCCACATGGTAAGAGTAGCAGGAGCTAGGTCTGACTCTAAACTGGTTACAAGTGGCGTTCCCCAGGGCTCAGTCCTAGGACCCTTCCTGTTCGGCATATACTTCTCAGAGGTACAGGCAAGCACAGGAGGACTATGGCTGACCAAGTTCGCTGACTACTGCAAACTAGGGGCTATAATTCTCTATTGCTGACACAAACATCCTCCAAAAAGGGTCTCACAGACAGATACTGGGTGTCAAAACCATGGCCTCAAGCTAAATGCCAAAAAGTGCACTGTCATCCCTTTTGGAAAAAAGTACCCACAAACTACCACATAGGTGGTAGCCCCCTAAATGCGGAAGACCTAAAGGATCTGGGGACCCAAGTAGATCACAACCTCTCCTTTAATAATCACATTGCCAAAGTGGTTAGAAAATCCTTCTATGAGGCCCACCTAATCACAAAAGGGTTCGCATCCAGATCAAGAGAGGTCATTGTGCCCCTCTACGCATCACTCATCAGACCCATCAGAGTACACCGCCCATTTGGGTTGTACCTTACAAGACACCTGCAGCAGCTGAAAAGACAACAGAAGTACCTCACCAAGAGGATCACTGGCCTCAAACAGATGCCCTATGCAGCTCGACTGAAGAAACTCCAGCTGTACTCGGTTGCATACCGTCTAGTCAGAGGTGATCTCTGCCTGACATACAAGAACATGTCCAACCCAGAATTGATGGACATGCTCCACCTAATGAAAACCATATCTCCTCAAGCCACACGCTCTAGGGATCTAAACCTCACCACAACAATAAATAGGATGTGCTGGAGGGATAGATTCCTGCTCCCATGCTCTGGAACGAGATTCAAATCTACATTAGGCAGAGCTCCTCACTAACCCTCTTCAAGAGGGATCTTAACGAGTGGATGGGAAACTAAGTTTACCCGGGGGATCACTTCAATGGCTCTGCTGGACAGAGGCACACGGAACTAATCTAAGGGGGCGGCGAAAGCCAACACATTCTGGCTAGGCTTATAAATGCCTTCGGGCAGATAGCTCAGTACCTACCAATGAAGTATCCCTTTTACACTATTGCCACAACCCAGTGGTCTGTAGTGACCTTTTTCCAGAGGGGAAGACAGTGAGAGAGGCAGGATGAGAGGGAAAAGTGGCTGAGGCAGTCCCGCATTGTTGTTCCAGTCTTGAAAAGGCTGTCTATTGGGGGGCTGAGAAGGAGCCTTCCTGGATCCTTTTCTGTGTCTGGAAGTGGAGGAAGAGTTGAAGCAGGGGCTCTTCCTGACAAAAGTTTTGGCTGGGTAATTTCTGTAAAATGTTGGTACTGGAGAGACCAGCAAGTGTATTAAGTCCTATAGCTCCTTACTTTTTTCTTGTAGGCTTTTAAACAGTTCAGCTGACCGTTTGCCAAACGGAAATTTGTTATCCAGGGGCACATCCAGTATTTTGGTTTTAAAGTATTTAGGCAGGGGCTGTAGCCTAAGCCAGGAGTATGTGTGTAGAACAGAAGCTGATGCTGCAGATTTTGCAGAAGCCTTAGCTGCATCACAGCTGCACTTTATCGAGCATCTGACCTAAGATGCTAGGGACAGCTTAGATGTTACCAAAGACTTGTTGGGGGAGTAGGGCAAGGAGATGAGGAAGCTTGTGAAACCAAATCTAGAGCATATTTGACCATGTGGGTCTGGTAACTGTTTGCCCTGAAGGTTAATGTGGCAGAGGTATTATCTTTTTCCCCAGCCTGTCCATGGACCTTGCTGTCCTTGTCTGATGGTAAGAGGGAGGAAGAAGGTATGAGTCTGGACTCTGTTAGGAGACACTGCAGGATCTGCCAAGGGACCTTATAAAAGCAGTCTGGTTTCTTGGGAGCTGGATGTTGAGATTCTGGAACCTTAGAAGCTGAAGTAAAGGCATCCAGGTAGACTGGAATCACAGGTGAGACAGCCGAGGGGGAGGGTGATTCCACCTGTAGTAACCCAAAATACCTTTTTTGGACTTCTGTCATTTGAGCAGCAACCATTTGAAGTATTCCCTCATTTTAGTGATTGTTTCCCCAAATGTAATGTCCTCAGGGGGGAGTCTCCCTCAGAGTCCTCATCTGGGGAGTAGTAGTCCAAAGGGAAGCTACTTGAGAAGAGAAGGGGGTGGACTCACTGGAAGAGGAATCATCGTCTTGTGTGTAGGTAGGAGGGATGGAGACAGCTGAGGCTGTGCTGGGGTTAAGGATAGGCAATGTAGCAGCTGTGGATGCTGAAGACCAAAGAGCCATAAAAGGTCAGTGGCAAGGACTGGAAGAAAGAGTGCCAGTCTGGTAGCTCCACTGTGGAAGTAGACAAGTGTTTAGTCTTTTGTTTCCTCTTCAGAGGAGTTCATTTTGCTGAAATGGAAAGCCTAGTTGCAGAGGTGTGGCCTAAGGATGAAATTTCTGATTCCTGGATCTGGGAAGGGCATCTGGTGGAGCCTGGTTCCCCCTTGACCTCGGCTGTAGCAGATGTCAGAATAACCTCCGAGGACATGCCCATCACTGCTTTGGAAGCTGCTTCCTCGAGGGTAGTCGCTAAAGATGCCAGTACCAGCGGATGTCCCTCAACCCCTAAACTGGTGGTTGGTAGGGCATCTGATGACGGAGGGACAGAAGTGGTAGGCCTTGAAACATTGGCCATGGCCGACTCCAGATCCATCTGTAGGGCTAATCATGTTAACCTCAGGTTCTCGAGGTACAGATTTAGTGATGCCAGATGATTACAGAGTTTTTTTGGCATGAATGACTGGCAGATGCTACAGGTGGGTGTGGTCGCACTCCTGGCCTAAACAAAATACACATAATTCGTAGGTATCTTTATGCTTGATTTGACGTCCGCACCTACATTTCCCCTTCCTAACAGACATCGGCTAAGAATCAAGGAACAACCCAAGTTAAAGCAAAAAAATTATTTTCCCCAATGGGATACTTATCTTTAGACGTCTTGAAGACAATGGCGCAAAGTAAATCGATCTGACGTTCTACTGCAGCATAAAAGGTCTGATGTCTATGCATGTGGACGTCACATTTAAGGCCCCTGGTTTATGGCCCTGCATGTGTGGTGTCCCATGCACTAGCAGCAACCAGGCTTAAGCTTTTGCATAGAAGCTGATGTTCGGAGGCAGAGAATCCCACAGTCAGAATACTGCAACATGGGAATAGGACAACAGGTGTTTGATATGTATGACTTAACTGCTCACTGTAACTGAGCTCCTGTTGTAAACATGTGCTACAGAGTAAGGATGTTGGTCATTGAGGAAAATAGCATGTGTAGTATATACACAAACACATATATACACACATGCATATATAAAATCTTGATTTCCACTGAATATGAATGAGTTCAACAAAACAGTAACATGACTCCACAACTCATGAGACAAAGAGGTTCAAGACCCTGAAAGGAAGAAGGGGAGGGGAGGAGATAAAAGTAAAGCCATGACACCCCAACCCATTATTTTCACAGTAGACCCAGACAGACTGGGATGGTGGGAAAGAATATGCTGCATTAGCAATCTGCTCAAAATACTGTTACAGTTGGTTCCTAAAAAAAAATGTGCTACGTTTATATTACTCAATACTCCTGACTGGAATGATTCGCAAAACTTCAGTCTGAAAGAGTGCTAGTCTGTGACAGGTTAGCAGTATTCCTGGTAAAATGGCTGTAGCAACCCAGCACTTGCAGTAGAGGTACAACTGGGGAAAGGGGAATATCCCCCACTGCATAACCACTGATGGTTCCATGACAACAAAAATGTTCCATCGACAGCAGCTTAAGTATAATTCCATATAAGAAAAGGGATCACCCCCTTCACAGTTTACCTAAGAGACCGTTTTTTTAGGTATGGAATTAGTGAAATGGCAAAGCTTTGCTAGTCATGGCAGGCAAGCAGTACAGAACACTAGTTTTCTCCTCTAGTCAGAAGAGCTCAGTAGGATCAACCTGAGAGAGTCACACCTCTCATTTTTTTTATACCAACATACAGCTTTATACCAATAGACAGCTGTCTGTCACACCATAAACACACTTCTTGAGACTCAGTCATCCCACATAAAGAATTCCACAACTTCTACAAATGCAGATTTAATGCCCATGGAAAGGAAAACCACTGCAATTAGCTTCATTTTGGCCATACTATGCTATGAGCTTCCTATAGATATCGGGAGAAAAACTAGAACCTGAGTGGAAAAGGGAGGTAAGAAAATGCAGAACATCTAATAGAAGCTGAAAAGGGATCACCATCTTGACTGCCAGCCCATATGGCAAATCTCTCCAGTTACTACAATAAACCTTTTGAGTGGAAGATCTCAAGAGAGGCTGTTAGGATACTGACTATTACATGGGGAAGGGAAAAGCCACTGTTTATCAACAGAACTGGAGAAACTATGTGGTCAGTCTCAGATTGGGAAGGTCCGTGTTAGGGTCCCCAAAGAGGAATTATGAGATTCAAAGCCACAAAGGATCTGGAAAAAAAAAACAATGGTTCCAAAGAAACCAGTGCTGAAGTTTGGACTGGTGACTGAGCCTGGATAGGGATGAAGTATATGGATCCAGCCACCTTCGGAGCTGAATGGGATGGAATAACCTCCATTTCAATCAGGATATTGGAAAACATCTGCATAGGACAATCCAGTTCTACTTCTGAGGTACTTTTATAAGGACTGCACTGACATATCTGATGAAGGTCTTGAAAAAAGACATTCCATTTTTGAGGGAGTCATTTTTAGGGGTGGTGGTCTTGCCCCGCTGAAAGCATATCACATTTACGCATTCCACTACTACTTTGCAAAAAACAAAAATTGTAATCTGCCACTGAACTCTTTTCTAATCAAGATTAGAGTATACCTCAAAGTGTTAGTATCGATTCAAAGTCCACATACCTTCATCTGTGCTCAAATCCTTTGACACATGTCCCCAACTTCCCCAGTAAGTGGAGGACAACTGTAAGACCATGCTTTATCGTCAGATAAGTAGCCAGAGAAGTATTCAGACTGCAAAGCATAAGTATTTTTTCCACCTTTTGGTGGGATTAATTCTTTAAACCAAGCAAGATTTTATAGCTGAAACCATTCTCAATCAGTAAAAAGGTTAAACTGCTCACGTTCAAGACACATGGAGATTCTTCTTTCTGAACATCCAAACTAGACAGCCACCACTAAGATCCTCACAAAGGTCAAAGTCCAAATTGCAGCAAACAAAATTACTGGTAGAATGGCAAAACACTGTTGCAAAACAGTCACAAAGCAAGTGGAAAACATGCTGAGAAAAGTCTCCCACAGCAAGTACAAACTGACTGCAATGTAACAAGCAAAAGTTATCTCCTTAAGTGATACGGTCTACAGCAAGTAATTCAAATCCAGACATTATATGATTGCAACAATTCTTAATAAAATCAACATTTTCATTAAACACATGCAGACTTAGCTACACTGTGTGGCACTATCTCTGAGTATCAATGTTAATGTGATTCTTACGCTGTTGCCATGGCAGTGGTGTGCTGGAGGACATACTGCTGCTAGGAGGAGGGGGTGGTGGCTGTGGCTGCTGTTGCTGCTGCTGCCAAGGTGGTAACGGGCCTGATGGAGGGGGTGGAGGTTGACTGCCAGGAGGAGGAGGTGGAGGTGGCATCATTCCCATTGGTGGCATCATACCTAATAAAGAGAGGGGGGGGGGGAAACAAATGTGTCATTAATACATGACCTGTGAGTTTTTTTAGTGCCAATATGCCAATCAATGAAAACCATTTTGGAATATCTAAAAGCTTGGTAATCTTTAAAGGTATGACCAAGAACATTAAAATTGTCAGAGCATTTAAAAACATTAGAAAGTGGTGAAAAAATAATCACATTCTTCCGCTTCTTTTAGGAAGTTTACAAGGTTATCTGATTTTAATATACATACAAAGGAAAAATGAGAGATGTTCATCACAGGGATCACTGCTACTGTATTATTTTTGTTAGATGGCACTCCTCTATTGGTGGACGTCTGCCCATATTGCCCGACTCCCAAAACTCTTGACATCCACAGGGTGAATTGGTTTCATCTCAACCAGATATGTCACTGGGCTGCTGGGTAGAAGCAGGAAAGTAGCCTGTGCCATCTTTAATTTTTCTGCAACAATTCCAGCTCACAGTATTCGGTCTAGCAGTTCCATTCAGAAAACTTCTATAAAGTACCCTCTGAAGGATATTTTTAAGATCACTGTACTGCAGTATATCGTTGATTTACTATGTACCAAGTCTGAACTTTGCTGCTTTGAGTGATGTCCTGCGGTCTTCCAAGGCTAATTTTGTTCCCTTGGAAATAAAAATAATCAACAGCAATAGTGTCTATGGTTGAAAGATTTCCATCTTCAGTGCTTGGTCTGCCTGGGGAAGACCACACCTTCTAACTGTAAATATTTCATCATCTTTAACATCAGTACTAAATATCTGAAGACTTTCTTGAAGATTGAAGAATCAGAAACTCCTCTCTAAGCCAAGAGACCTGTCAATTTTTTTTTTCTTAAGCAGTAAAATCTTAAATGAGGCTTTTCATGAAAGTCAAATGGCTCCCTTGAAACTTTTCCCTCTCTTATCCTGGTGTCTGTTCACAGTTCTATCCCTTTTACTTTGCCTCCCTTCCAGCAAAGCACCTTCCTACTTTTCCTCTATCATGAAAGCAAATTATTCACTCGGCAATGAGCTACTTGAATACATCGAGCTTAGTAAACGACAGAGTCGGAACCAAACCAGTACAGAATACAGGTGATATAAGATAACATCACATCACTGTTTTTAGACCAACATTTTGTCTTAACTACTTTTATTCTACATTCAATACGATACCTACCCATAGGAGGCCCAGGTGGATGTGGTCCTTGAGACACTGGAGGATGCTGCATCCATGGTGGAGGTCCACTGGGTGCAGGTGGTATTGGAGGACCACTCATGCTAGGCACTGGAGGAGGATAACCAAGAGGACCACCTGGAGCTGCAGGCCCGCTTGGACTTGAATGCACTGTAGGATACGTCCTACTATCAGACGTACCAGAGTTCATCCATGGAGGACGCGTCTAAAAAAAAAAAAAAAAGTCAGATTAACAACTTCTAAACTAATTAAAATATACTACACAATTAGCACCCCAATACAACCAGTGCCATTAAAGAAAAAACATTAACAGTAGCTCTCTGAGGATTCCAGTCACTGATTCATAGACAGGGGAGCCGTATAAGGTACTCAGAACTAAACAGATGTTTTTAACATAAGCTGATCTAGGAAGGGGCCATTCTCGGTGCATCTGTAAGTTGGGAGTTTCTCTCTTTCCCATTCAGTTTTGATTTTTTTTTCTCTGAAGCTCCTTTACTAAAGCTTAAGTTTGGCCAATGCATCTAAACAATGAAACGTTTTTCCATAAAACTAGGGTGCACATATGCATTTTATTAAGTATACTGCCTGTAAATCAAGGAAAATGTGTAATTTCACAACCACACAACTCATGCATAAATATATACTCCTGACTTCCAGAGAACATTGCTGAACAGCCAGCCATTCAAGCAAGTGGGATGGCAGGAGGGTATACATGACAAGTCATGGAAGGTCTCCTTACAGGATCACTGATACACAAATACATCTTAAAACAGTGTCCCTCTTTGTTGGGTCTGCTTCTAGGTTGACTAACAAGCAGAAGCAAAGTCAGGGTAGAAAAGACTCACTGTTAGGAAAAGCTCACAAGACTAAGTCCTGATGACTCTTAAGACTGTCCAAACAACAATGCTTAGGAAAGGTGTAAACAAATGACCAGTGGTCATGGCACATGACTGTTACTTGGACATTCTAAAGCAGTCTTGACTCTAGAGATTTGCCTTTGCCATCAGTATTTTCAAAGTGACAATTTGCTGCCTCATGGTAAACTGATGTACTTCTCAACCTATTTGCTAAATATTTGCCTATCAATTGTCAGACCCTTCTTCAAAGGAAGAAGAGCTTTCTTCTAAACTCAAGCACTAATTTCAGGAAAAATGCAAGTTAAGGTATACATAGCAGGTGTAAAGGCCACCCCACCAAAAAAAAAAAGTTATGTACTCACCATAACATTCCATCTGTGCTCTGCTTCAGTCTTCAAACCTGTGGGTCTCTGTTCCAACCTTAAAACAGACTCTGCCATCAGCAAGCTAAAGACTGCAAGCTAGAGCTCATCCCACCCTTCCCATACTGCCTCGCTCCTCCCAGATACCTCAGATCAAGTTTGCTGCCAATTCTCCCAGAAGAGAAATACATACTTAAAACAACAGAACTTAAAAGAATGCTCAGGAACTCAAAATAAGAACAAAGGTTCCCAGTGTTATCCATCAGGTCCCTTCAGATATAAGGAAGGGGGAAGGAGGGAGGGAAGGCTGATGACGACTGAAGCAGATAAAGATGGAATGTTACGGTGAGCACATAACATCTTTAACTAATGCCTGCTCAGTCTTCATCAAACCTGTGGGACTGAGTCCCCAGCTACACAGATATGCGTGGACTCATGGAAAGATATTCTGCAGTACTGCAGAGCCAAAAGCAGCCCTATTCCTGGAGATAATCAAGTTTGTAATATGAAATAAAGGTGAGAACTCATCCATGAAGCAGCTGCACAAATATCCTCTAAGAAAACTCTGGACCAAAAGGCCTAGGACATGACTGTGGATCTCGTGGAATGAGCACTGACTGGTCTAGGTAAAAGAACATTGTTCAATGAACAAACATAAGAAATGCAATCCCTTAACCATTGAGCAATAGTAGCTTTGACAACAGCTTTCCCTTTTTTGGAATCTGAGAAAGCCACAGAGTTGATAACATTTTCTGAAATACTTTTTGTCCTATCCAGGTAGAAGTGCAATTGTCTATGAATGCCTAAGAGGCACAACATATATATTCACCTTTACTCTGAAAATTCAGGAAAAACATATGGAGGTTAATGGATTGATTGATGGCATTTACGGACGCAACCTTTGGTAAAAAAAAAAAAAAAAAAAAAAAAAGGCGGGATTAGTACATAAAGTAACTGTCTTTATGGAAAAGATGGGGGGGGTTGGAAGACTATGCTTGAAGCTCTGAGACCCTTTTGGTAGAAGTGATTGCTAACTAGGTTGTTTTCTGGGACAAAAATTTTAACTCTGCCTTTGCAGCAGGATCAAAGGGGAGGCAAGGTCAGAGATTGGAGAATCAACGCAAGATACCATGGAGGAGTAGGATCTTAGATAGGGGGACAAAGAAGGAATGTACCTTTAAGAAAAGCATTGCTAAAGATGCAGCATTTTCTTCAATATGAAAATTAACAGTAGAAAAACTGGCCCCTGACTGAAACAGACCAGCTAGGAAGTCCAAGACTGACAAAATGGGCACCGTAAGCAGGTCAATGTGATGCTGCTGGGCTCAAACAGAAAATCTTTTCCATTTACTTTTATACATTTTCCTGGTAGAAGACTTACAGGAGGAGACCAGAATCTTTTGGACTAGGGAAGAAAGGCTGGAATGTCTAGCCATCATCAGAATTGGAGAAACCATGCGGTTAGTTTCAAGTTGTGAAGATCTGAATGAAGTTGCCATGAGGGGTGAGACAGGAGGACTGGAAGAGGTTCCAGTACCCACAGTGGGCAAATTAAATGAGACTACAGGAAGGTGAACCAAACTTGAGGCCAAAATGGGGCAATGAGGATCACTTTGCTCTTCAACATGCATGCCTTCTGAAGAAATTTGGGAATCAGAGGAACAGGAGGGAATACATAAAGTAGATCGGAAGGCCAAGCATGGACTGGAGCACCTCTTGGTGACCGTCCCTGTGGAGGGATCAGGGCAAAGTACTTGCTGCATGTATTGCTGGAGACAGGTAAAGAGGTCGCAGCAGGGTTGACCCCATCTGAGGAAAATGCTGTTTGCCACTGACCGGTTCAGAGACCACTTGTGAGGCATCAATAGTACTCTGCTGTGCCTGTTCGCGAATATGTTGTGCTCCCCCAGAATGTGTTGCAACTAGAAAGCAGTTGGTAGACTGCCCACTGCCACACACTCATTGCTTCTTGACAAAGGGGGTAAGGACTTGGTTCTACCTTGTTTCCTGATGTACCACACAACAGACAGGTTGCTGGTCTGAACAGTAATCGTCCCTAGAGGAAGAAGGGTGTGAAGGGCTTGTATTACTAAAAGCACTGCCTTCATCTCTAAGACACTGATATGCAGATTGATCTCCTGGAGAGTCCACGTGTCTTGAACTGTCTGCCCCAGGTAATGCCCCCCACCCCAGCTGGGAGGCATCAGGGGTCAATGTGGTGACAGGGGTGGGAAGAATTAATGGTCGGCCCTGAGACGCTTCTGCATTGTGAAGCCACCACAAAAAGAGAATTTCTGCACACTTGAGACAGTCGTGTAGGATGATTGAGGGGATGGTGCAGAAAGGACCACTGGACTGACCACGTCCACTGCAGGACTCTCGTATGTAAAGTGAGCTGTTGGTAGTAAAGTTATTGTTGCAGCCATAGAACCCAGAGCCCTGAGAACAACATTTGGAGGAGGAACTGGAACCGCTAGCAATTGCCTGATATGTGTCCTTAGTGAAAGAATCCTGTCCAGAGGAAGATCGGCCAGGGTTTTGTTTGTATACAAATGGGCTCCGGCAAGAGCTATCATTTTCATAGGCTGCAACTGCAACTTCTGAAGATTTACAGTGATTCCTAAGGTAGGAGCCAGTTGCAAGAGAAAGTCCCTGGCTAGAATTAGTAGATGCCTGGATGGTGCAATTAGAAGCCAGTCGTCCAGATAAGGAAACTCGTGGAATCCCTGCAGTTTGAGGTGAGCTGAAACTACTGTCATGCATTTAGTGAACACCCTGGGGACTGCGGCGAGACTAAATGGAAGCACATGAAATTGGTAGTGACTGGCTTCCTGTCCGAAGTGGAGGTACCTTCTGCAGCGTCTGTTCATTTTGATATGACAGTATGCATCCTTCAGGTATATCGAGCACATCCAGTCATCCTTCTGTAGGAAGGGAAGGATGGACTGAACCATGACCATCCTGAACTTCGTGCATTTCACAGATCTGTTCAGGTAAGTTAGGTCCAGTATGAGCCAGAGATCTCTCTCTTTTTTTTAATCTGCGCTGGTCTGAGGGGACCTTCTGTAGGACTTTTTTGAAGCAACTTTGCAATTTCCAAAACTGCCACCTCCCTCTGATTGGGTGGAACATCAGGAAGGCTGCTTAGGGAGACTTGAAAAAGGAATGGAATAACCTCTAGATATAACTTTGCAATTTCCAAAACTGCCACCTCCCTCTGATTGGGTGGAACATCAAGAAGGCTGCTTAGGGAGACTTGAAAAAGCAATGGAATAACCTCTAGATATGATACTTTGCATCCATCAGTAGTTTGTGATGGCTAACCAGGCTTTTAGGTGCAAGGAGCAATGTCCCTAGACTGCCTCCAGAGATGGACAGTCAGGCAACACTTCAGGGATGCTGCAAGGATTTCTCTGAAGGAGAATCCCAAGACCCCCGATACAGTGGACCTCCTCTGTCCCAAAGGCAGTGTCTACCACTCAAATTATTTCCCCCTCTGCTCCTGGGGGAAAATCTCCCTGAGTATCCTGGAAAGGGCCATTGGACATTCTGAACCACAACTACCTTCCCCCACGCGGATTCCTGGGAAAGTACCTTTGCAGGGTACAGAAGGGGAATCCAATTGCAGACAATGTCTTTCCATCTTTCTCGCTGCAGGATAGTGCATCTTGAACAGTTGGTCCAAAGAGGGAGGAAACGTCAAAGGGGGCATTGACAAATGACACCTTGAAGGGTTCCATGAAATCACACAGCTGCATCCAGGCATAATGCCAAATGGCAATGCTGGAACCAGCTGCCCTAGAGGTGCCCTCAACTGAGTGAGATGAGCCCCATGGACGCACTGGAAATGGACTGTAGAGTGGCCCTACAGGAGGTAAAGGAATTCCTTTCCTCTGCCATCATGGACTCAGGGCCAGAGCTAGTATGTTCCAAAAGCAAATGCCTCTGTAGCCTGTCATGACAGATTCTTCTGGGGAATCTAGGTGCCTCCTTTACTTCTGAGGGGTCTCCTCAGTGGGGTTCTCCAAGGAGGTGTTGGAAGTAGTCTGGGCTTCCAAGTGGAAGTCTTGAGGCCCCGAGGAGTCGGCTGCCCCAGTGGCAGAAGAGAGGTCTCAGATGCAGAGCTCAGGTGGGGAAGTGGTGGATCCGATACTGTAGGAGCTGGAGATCTTCAAGGAGTGGAGATCTTCAAGAATTGACTAACACCAAGGGGAAGAGAGTTCTGAGAACTTTGGAGTCAAAGTCATCCCCCCAGATTCTATGTCTAGGCTTCTGCTCCAAGACTAGCATGGCCCTGATGCGGTCGGAACCAAGCAAGTCAAGGAAACAGTTGGGCTCGAAGAGGTAAGACTATTAGACCAGATGAACCAGTCCCAAGGACCGAGAGATCCTGGAACTCCAAAACGGCAGGCCGGATCGGAGGAGAAAGTATTCTGCAGGGAGAAGCTCTGCTCTCATGTCCTGTAGGGGACAGAGCTGGGATGACCCCCATTTGGATTTGCTCATGGAGAAACTTCCTCATCAAGCTGTCCACCTCATTCTCTAACAGGATCTGATGGAAGAGGAAACCTAGGAGGGTCTGGAGTGATGGCTGACAGAAGCATCCCTAGGAGACAAACTCGGTACCACAAGCTCCACCCCCCAAAGAAGAGGCTGGGGTTCAGGGTGGAAGGGAAAAAAAGTACAGTTTTGTACCTACCATAAATGTAGATGTTAGAGTGCTCACACTGCTGCAGTCATTACACTTGGGTTATCCTTGCCGTCAGGCGGTCCCGCAGTCGGCCAGAGTTCCAAAGTCTTGGTCCGGCGTCGGTTGCTGTCACTTCTTCCCTGACGTCAGTGCGCCAGAGGTATACAAGATGAATCTGACGCAATTTTCTTCAGTTTTTCTTGCCCCAGATGTCAGGTGCCCCCCAAGTAGGTAGGCAATACATATTGCTAATAAAAAATATACATATAAAATAAGAACAATACCTTCAGTTACAAGCAAATACACCACAAAGGTGGCATAGGATAGAAAGGTATAGATAATACCAGTAAGGTCAGAGGGGATGGAGGGAGAGTTACCTGGACTGCAGCAGTGTGAACACTAACATCTACATTTATGGTAGGTACAAAACTGTACTATGTTCATTGTGTTACACTGCTGCAGTCATTACACTTGGGTAGAATCCCAAAGCTAAGGTTGGGTGGCTGATCTATAAAGAGTTAGGATTGGCTATGAGGCTTTGCAGAACTGCAGTGGCAAATCCTGCTCTGGATTTAGAGTAAAGAGGCAGGTGGTAATGCTTGGTAAAGGTGTGCACTGAACTCCAAGTTGCAGCCTCCAAAATTTCCTTGGTAGGTACTCCTTTGAGAAAGGTTGTTGAAGTGGCTGTTGCCCTGGTGAAATGTGGCCTAATGTTATTTGGGACTGATTTTCCATGCTGTGTGTAGCAGTAACGAATACAGTGTCCTATCCATTTGGAGACAGTCTGCTTTGAGATAGCCTTGCCCTGTGATCCTGCAGCATATGCTACAAACAGTTGTTCAGTTTTCCTGAAAACCTTTGTTTTGTCCAAGTAGAAGTGCAGCTGCCTGTGTATGTCCAAAGAATGCAGAAGTTTTTCCCCTTTATTCTGGGGGTTTGGATAAAAAGTTGGCAAATGGATGGTTTGGTTAAGAGCCACACTAGATACCACCTTTGACAAAGGTAGGGTTTGTCCTTAAAGAAACCCTGTCCTGATGAAAAATTATAAAAGGTTCCACTGCCATTAATGCCTGCAGCTCTGAGACTCTTCGTGCTGAAGTTACTGCCAGGAACAGAGCTATTTTCCAAGATAAAAATTTTAGATCGGCTGCATTGGCTGGCTCAAAAGGTGGCAGGGTAAGTTTTTCCAAAACGAAATTGAGGTCCCAAGTTGGCGTTGGTGCTCTCCGGGGCGGTCTTATGTTTTTAGCCCCTCTGAGGTACTGCTTTTGCAAGGGATGAGAGAATAAAGGAGGATCCGTGTTGTAATGTGCTGAAATGGCAGAGGCGTGGATCTTAATTGATGAGGATAGGCCTCTGTCCAGCATCTCAGTTAAGTATTGTAAAATCTTAGGCATGTTTGGAACAAGGGGGTCAAGGCTTTGAGCCTGGCTCCAGGTGCAGAATCTCTTCCATTTTTCTGAGTAAGCTTTCCTGGTGCTAGGCCTCCTGACCTCCAAAATGACATCCATAACAGCTTTAGAGAAAGGTGCTGCCTGTTTGACTAATGAATCTGCCATGCAGCCAGGTTTAGGGTTTTGAGCTGACCGTGCAGGATCGGATTGTTTGGTTGAGTCAGAAGGTGTGGAATTTGAGGCAAAATCCAAGGTGGGCCTTGAGCTAAATTCCTTAAGATAGGGTACCAGTGGTAGCGTGGCCAGTCTGGAGCAATCAGGATCATCTGTGGTTTTTCTTGTCTGGCTTTTAGGAGTACCTCTGAAAGGAGAGGCAGTGGCAGGAAGGCATAAACTTTTAGGTGTTTCCAGGTGGAAAAAAGAGCATCCACTTTCCATGCTTGTTTGTGATAAGTCCTTGTGCAGAATTTTTGTAGTTGGCAATTCAGTGGGAAGGCGAAAAGATCTATGTCTGGGCACCCCCATCTTTGCGTTACCATGCTGAAGATTTGTGGGTTCAATTTCCATTCGTGAGGGTCCATGATATTTCTGCTTAGATCGTCTGCCAGAGTATTTTTCTTTCCTGGAGGGAATTGTGCTTGCAGGTGAACTTGATGCGTTAAAGCTGTGTTCCACAAGGTCATGGCTTGCCTGCATAGGGGAGAAGAATGAGTGCCCCCTTGCTTGTTTATGTACCACATTACTGTGGTGTTGTCTGTCTTTAATAATAGTTGTCCTGGATGCAGAAGGTCCTTGACAGCTGTTAGAGCATTTTGAACAGCCAACATCTCTTTTTGATTGAAGTGAAGATGCATCTGGTCTGTGGTCCACTTGCCCTGAATGCATTTTCCTGCCATGTGTGCTCCCCAGGCGTAATCCGAAGCATCTGTTGTTAGAGTCTGCCTGACTGTGGGTAGGGTAAAAGGCTGACCCTTGTTTAGGTGACATGCCTGTGCCCACCATCGAAACTTCTGTTGTAGGCAGGGAATCATTGGTATTACTGCTTCTAAACTGTGAGAGTGTTGAGACCAAACACTTTTTAGATACCATTGTTTGCGTCTTTCGGCTTTTCCCGGTTAGGGGTCGCCACAGCAGAACTCCGGTCCACTAATGATTGGCAGTAGAGTTTTACGTGCTGGCTTGCCGGGCCTAACGCACAACCTTCAACGAAGGAACGCCCATTCATGCATGTCGACGCACAGAAGACGCTCTGAGAATCAAATGGGTAACGTGTAACTGTGAGGCGACAATGCTACCGCAGCACCACCACCGCAGTCTCACCATTGTAATTTCCTCACATGCAGTCTGGCATATGGTATTAGTAGTATGCAGGATGCCATGAATCCCAGGGCCTGCAGAATTTTTCTTGCAGGGAGATGGGACTTTTTTGCCAGTAATTGAAAATATTGAGTTAGTTGAACTTGGTTGTCTGGCGTGAGGTAAGCCATCTGGGCCGTTGTTTTTATGCTGGCACCTAGGAATATAATCTGTTGTGAGGGCACTAGTTTTTACTTTTCATTTACTGTGTACCCTAGAGAAATTAGCAACCTTTTTACAAATGCCAGATGCTGTAGAAGAATGTCCTTTGTCTCTGCTTGAATGAGGCAGTCGTCCAGGTATGGATATATTTGAATTCCTTTTTGTCTGCAAAATGCAATTACTGGTGCCAGGCACTTTGTGAAGACCCTGGGCGCAGTACATAAGCCAAAGGGCAGTGCAGAGAATTGGTAGTGCATTGTACCAGCTTTGAATGAGGTATCTTCTGCAATTTTGTCTGATAGGGACATGCAGGTATGCCTCTTTGAGGTCCAGAGTAACAAGCCAATCTTTCTTGCCCAGCACGGGTAGAAGCTGCTGTAAAGTCAACATTTTGAATTTCGGAATATCCAGGTAAGTATTTAGAATTGAAAGGTCTAGTATGGGCCTCCAGGTCTTGCCCTTTCTGGGGAACAGGAAGAGTCTTGAGTAAAATCCTTGTCCTTGTTCCTGTTGTGGTACTTTTTGGATAGCTCTCATGTCCATGAGGGCTGAAATTTGTTTTTGTGCCTCTGTCCATTGATTTTGTGGCAGGTCTGGCATTCCTTTTAGCCTTGGTAAAGTATGAAAGTGGAACCTGTAACCTTGAGACACAATATTCAGAACCCTTTTATCTTGGGTGATTGCCAGTTTTGAGAGAAAAGTGCTAGTTTCCCCCCCCTAAGGGGGCTTCCAAAAGGGAAGTGCTTGGCGTACGAAGGGGAAAGTCATTGTGACTGTTTCCTGTAAGATTGAGACTTGTCCTCACCTCCTTTTGGGGTTGAGGTGCCCCACTGTCATCTGTTTGAGCCTTGGGGTTGAGACTGGCCTCTTGGGCGTCTGTATCTGCCTCTCTGTGGCCTGTCTGACTCTGGAAAGGACCAATTCTTTCTTGGCCAATTTCTGCTAAATTGAGGTGGCTGTACCTGCAAGAAACCCTTGACTGTTTGCACAGATTTAGCTTTATCCTCCATTTTCTTTAACACCTCTTCTGCCTTAACACCAAACAAAGTATCGTGCTGTAAAGGAGCATCCAATAATTTTGCCTTAACATGATCAGGTAAACTCTGTTCTTTTAACCAAGCATGTCTTCGAATCACAGAACCTGTAACTGCGGCTCTACAAGAAGCCTCTAAAGAATCAAAACCACATTGCAGAGTATGTTTTCCCACCTGTTACATATAGAAGCGACAGCAACCGATGCCGGACCAAGACTTTGGAACTCTGGCCGACTGCGGGACCGCCTGATGGTAGGATAACCCAAGTGTAATGACTGCAGCAGTGTAATCTGATGAACATCAGAGATCGGAGCCGAGGAACTCTGCTCCAAAGGTCTCGGGGCCTGTTTATGGAGGTTCCGATATCAGGCAGACGGATCAGAGGACTGTATCTTGGGGTATAGTTTGTAATATGTATAGTTTGTAATATGTAAGTTATTATCAATCAATTTTATTATATAGTATAGCGTTGGTCTTATATTATGTGGTTTTAGTATTTTATTAGTGAGGTTAGTTAACTAACTTAATAAGTTAGTAATTAATCAATCAATTGGGTGTAACCTTATGTACTTAAAAATGTCTCAGAAATGTGGTTTTGTATTCTGATGAAGTTCGTTGGTACAGACGAAACCTAGGTAAATACGCTCAATACGCTTTGGTTCAATAAAGGAGTTGTTTCACAGTTGGCGTTGTGCTTTTTGCAAGTATTCCACACGTAATTGGAATATATTTTTCAGTGTATTCTGGACTGGAATTTGCTGGTATACTTCTCAACTGGCCTGTTTCTTGCTTCATTTTATTACTGTATCTTAGGGTCCCTGGCCCTCGGACATTTTTGCAGGGGGTTGAGCTCGAAACAGAAGCAACAACTGGAGAAGGAGGGGGAAATAAGGCTTCTTAAGACCAACTTGTTTCTTCTCTCTGTAATGGGACACAAACATACCAGTGTTAGACGAGACAGCTGCAGAATGTCATCAAAAGAAGCCTGAGCAAAAAAAAAAAGCCAACGGAAGTAGCAACTACTCTACTGAGTTAGCACTAGGCTTAACAGGCAAACAAATTATTTTCAGGAAGTATGCAAAGGAGATACAGATTTGTCAAGTCTTGTTTTAGAAATGGAATCAAAGTTGGTAAGACTTACTGAGACTTTTGGTTCTGTGCAAATGCAAGGTGCAGAAAGGATCTAAGTCATTGAAGAGGTCCAAATAGAAAACCTTTGCTATTTACTAGTGTAAACCTTTCCAGTTGAAGGTTTTTAGAGGAAGAGAAAATGTGAATAACTCTCAGAGCCTGGGATGTCTAGCTATCACAGGAATTGGAAGAACCATGCAATTAGCTACAAGGAGTGAAGGGTCAGGTGAAGTAGGCCCCTAAGATTAGAATCACACCCGGAACAGGGTCCAGAACCCAGAGTGGGTAGAGGTGAGGCCAAAGGAAGGAGAACCAAACTTGCTGAGGCTAGAATAAAGCAACAAGGATGACAGTTGCTTTGCAATGGGTTGCTTTCTGAAGAAACTGGATCACATGAGTCAGGGATAAGTGTAAAATAGGCTCTGGAGCTAAGCATGTATAAGTGTCCATTGGTAACTCTCTCTCCCAGTGGGATGAGGGCACAGAAATTGCTGCACTTCGTGTTGGACAGGGAAGCAAATAACTCACAACAGGGGTTGCCCCAGCAGTTGAAAATCTGGGCCGCTAAATCTGGACTTGGGGACCACTTGTGAACCACAATAAGTTATCTTATCAAACTTTCTGCCAAGATGCTGAATTTCCCAGAGATGTGCACTGATCAGAAACCACTGAGAAGACAAGACATCAGGGTGTGATTTTTCATCCTTCGGTGCTACCCCACCAGAACCTTCACTCGAAGCTAACTGCATATTTCTTCTAATTCCGATGGCTAGAGATTCCAAGCTCTCCTAGAGAACTAGACTACCACTGCCAAGCCTCTCACTGCCTCTCAAAACAGAGAACAGGATGTTTCTCCGCACTTGCTCAGGTACCATACTACTGATATGTCAGTATGGATGGCAATCACACCCTTGCAGAGAAGGTCCTGAAAGGCCTGCAACACTAGGATGACAACCTTCACTTTCAAGATGCTGATGTGAAGACTGGCCTCTACCTGACAGCTAGTGCCCTGGACAGTAACTCAGAATGAACCCAACCGCAGAAAGGAAGCTTCTGTGGTCACAGTCGCCTGGGGATGGGAAAAACAAAAGGTTGCTCTGATGTGACAAGAGAAGATTCCAGCCACCACCAAATAGTATGACAGATTGGCAGTTCAATGATCCTGAGTCCACTGTAGCGCCCTCACCTGGAAGCTCTTAACCAAACTACACAAACAGATGTGGCAATATGACTAGGGATGTAAAGAACTGAGGCTGCTGGTGGTTTGTGGACCTACAGGATGTGAGAAACTTGTAAAAGAGTTTGATCATGACGATGGTGGCTTGGCTGTCAGCGACTTTATTCAAATGGCAACCAAGAAATTCCGCTACTTGAACTGGTTCCAGGCTGGACTTTTTGTAATTCACTGTTATGACCAAGGACAGACGGATGGAGCAAAGCATCTTGGCCCTTGATTCAGGATGCCTTCATGGAAGCCATCAGGAGCCAGTCAAGGTAGGGGAAGACCTGGAACCCTGCAGCCTGAGCCAGGCTACCATTACTGCCATGCATTTGGGTAAACATCCAGGGAGCTGTGGTGAGACCAAAAGGGCAGAGCCTGAAACTGATAAATGGCTTTAAGGAGAAAACACAAACCTCCTGAAAGACCTTTGCTATCTTTATGTGATGGTAGGCATCCTTGAGATCTACATAGCACATCCAGTCTTATTTTCTCTCCTTCAGGGTGGTGCAATATGTAAAGGTGAACAGGGGGAGGGGGGTTTGAACATGTTTTTGGAAAACCTGGAGTTGAAACAGATACTTGGGACTACAGGCTCAAAAATTCTCAGGCATAAGTGAAATGTATGTTTAAAACCCACCTTGAGAAGGAGGAAGTTACATAAATGATGTTCCAATGACTTCATTGTTTTTTTAATTTATTAACAATGTGATTGGCTGGTATCGGTTTTAAATGTGAGAATATTTGTTTTAAGAAAATATGTGGATCTAATGAAACGTTTGTGAATGCAAAAGCGGTAATCCTTGTTCTTAATAAATTTGTCTAGTTTTATGGTCGTGGTAGCTGTGCTGGCTGTCTCTTTGGTTCATATTGTGCTACCAGCATTGGCTTGCGTGTGTACTAGGGCCGCCTCCTCTTTTGTTGCTGTTTGTTTTTGGTTGACCCCGCACACCACATGGCTGAAAGAACATCTGTTGAATTGAATTGTTGAATAACCCTTGCCAACAATAGGATGCAGCAGAAATGGTTAAATATGAGACCTTCGAGCAATCCACTGCTGAACACCATCTTGGAAGGTAATGAGTCGACACAGGAAGACTTCCTGGATGGTGAGAATTTTAATGACTTTGTCATAAGGACAAAGTTGGAACAAAATGTATATAAATTGAAGAGACTGCACTGGCAGCGTCTTAATATGGAATCCTGCTTATACTTCAATATAATCCCCCAGAGGTATGCGGGTTCTGTGCATGCCCACCTATGGGGAAGCCTATCCCCAACTTCTCAAGAAATGGCAACAAATGAATTTAGGTTCATGTACAGTTGATTTTAGAACATTTTAAACCTTTAGAAGATTAACTTTTTCGTGAGGCTGATTCACTTAAAAATGAATTGTTTGGGCAGCGCAAAGGTGAACCATATGAAAGAACTATGGAAGAGATGTTTAACAATATAGCAGGCTATGAAATAAAGTTAAAACAAACTAAGATGAGAAAATTACAGTGTGATTATGATTTCAGCAGTGGCAAATATGTTTGTGTGGCCAAGAAGATCAGAGGGAAAGCGTGAATATGACACCTGCTATCATGGAATAGACTATAAAAACTACAGAAGCTATGGAAGTAACAGTTACAATGATGGAGGAATCAAACATTAATGCCATTACTGCTCATAGAGCAGTCAAACCCTTTGAGTCTGATTACAACAGAACCTGACCAAGGCAACAGTACACCACCGTTGAACCAGGAAGGCTTAAGGTATGAAGAGAAAGGAGCACGCCCTAAAAATCTGTTTGTGATGGATTTCCCCTTGCCAGTGAAAGCAAGAACCAGGACACCTATGCACTTCGCCAGCAGAGGGTGACTGAAGCGGAAACGATATACAGAGCATCAGACGTTGAACAGGAAACTCTGCAAGTAGGGAATTTGGTCGTGAATTTATCTGGGTATGAACTGGAAGATGAGATGGCAGTTCTCGGAAGCTTATCCTTTATTCCTGCGACTTCCTCAGATGTGAGTGAAGTGCTTTTGGATCTGCACTTTGCACGAAACACTGAAATTGATGTCTGGAGGTATGGGAGAACAGAAGACTGGGTTTAAGAAGCAGAGTCTGTTTACTCCACCGCAGTCACAAAACGTAAGCACTTTTGTTAGAGTTTGCGAAGATGATATAAAATCTTTGGGCACTCAACATAAGAAAACCTTTTTTTAATTTAAGCCTAACAGAACACAGAGCTCTTCAGTCCCTTAGAGACAACCAAGATATTGTTAAAAGGCCAGAGGATAAGGGGGGGAGCGTTCGTGATATTAGGGTATATGGATTATTGCAATTCCATGTATACTTTGCTACGTGATGATAGTACTTACAAGAAGGTTAATAAAGTGGACATCAATAGGTTGAAAAAGCAAGTTAAGATTTATTATATGATCTGTTAATGAGCCATATTACAGATGAACAATTATACCATTTTTTCAAGTAGAGCCGATGATACCTGAAATAAAGGGGTTGCCAAAGGTACACAAAGACCCCCTGCACCGACAGCTGCAACCCACAGTAGCGGGGTCAGGATGGTCACAGATCCCCTCTCCATTTTTGTAGAAGACAAGTTGAAAATGGTCTTAAGTACTTTGAATACTGTTCTAAAAGACACTAATCAGTTCCTTATGGATTTAAATCATTTGATTAATAATAATGCAACTGCTGACAGCCTATTTAATACTTGATATTAAAAATTTATTTACCAGTATACCAAACGATTTTGGCATACAAGCAGTGAGAGAATGGCTATGCAGAAAACGTGTTTATAAGAGTGACATGATTATGTTTACTTGTACACGCCTAGAAATTATATTGGAAAATAATGCTTTTATGTTTGAACAAGAAGCTTGCTTACAGCAATGGGGTGTCACTAAGGGTACCCCATGTGCTAATTCCTACACCGATTTGGTGATGTACTACTGGAAAGAGAAGTTCATTTTGAACACGTTACATATTCAGGTTACATTAAGCTGTATCAGCGTTTTGTAGATGATGTATTTATTTTATGGGCTGGTAATGAGTGTGACTTAGAACAATTCTTGATCAATAACACTACCAGTTTTCTGAATTTTTATACATATTGTTTCTTCCTACAGTATTGATTTTTTAGATCTGAGGCTGTATAAAACCCAGATGGGGAATACTGATACCACCACTTTTAGGAAAGCTTGTTGGAAAAACAGCTTCCTGTTGTATGAAAGTATGCACTCGAGATATGTTTTTACCTATGTTCAGACAGCTTACATGGATGTCTAGACTTTGTACAATGGAAAGTGATTGTGTTAGAAATATGGAGCAACCAGGAGCCCAATTTGAGAGCAGGGGCTATAACAAGGAATCCATAAGAATGATGACACAAGTCTTAAGTAATAGGAACACCACAGCCAGACCCTATTTTTCAGCTGATCAAGTCCCCTCATATGAGGGAAGTAAAGTGAGAAGGATGAAGAGACTGAATGGCTTAAGATTCTTCACTAAATATATCAATGATAGTAACTTGGTCTGTGACATTATAACCAAAAATTGGAGTTTATTAATTACAGACGCCAGATCAGCTGAAATTGTGGGTTCATAGGTAGGTACTAGGCTATTGGCCCTAGGGCCGATATAAACCTAGCCAAACGGTACCCTGGCTTTTGTCACCCAAGAAAATTATTTTCCTGTGCCCCTGTCAAGCAGGGCAACAGAAGTCACCCCGGGGATCACTTCTGTTGCAGTCAAGCAGGGCAACAGAAGTGATCCCTGGGGTGACTTTCCTATCTCCCATCCAATCAAGATTTTTCTTGGAGTGCTAATGAAGAGCTTTTGTTTGATATAGATAGGTAGCTTGTTCCAGAGTATGGTAAGTCTCTGGGACAGGAATCTATCCCAACAGCATGTTCTGTTTGTGGTGACAAGGTTTAAGTCCCTAGAGCGTGTAGCTTGGAGGGATTGGGATTTCTTTATGTGGAACCTGTCCAACAGCTCTGGGTTTGACATAGCTTTGTATGTTAGGCATGGATCGCCTCTGAGTAGGTGATATGCGACAGAGTAAAGCTGGAGTTTTTTTGAGACCGTCTGCGTAGGGCATCTGTTTGAAGCCAGTAATCCTCTTTGCGAGGTATTTCTGTAGTCTTTACAGTTGTTGTATAGGTCTTGTGAGGTACATACCAAAAGGTGCGTTGTACTCTAGGAGTGCAGAGTAGAGGGGAACAATGACCTCTTTTTCCTGGATGAGAAACCTTTTATGATGAGGTGTGCCACAGAGAAGGATTTCCTGACTACTGTGGTGATGCGATTATCAAAGGAGAGACTACTGTCCACCTGTGTCCCAAGGTCTCATTACACTTTCAGTGATAGGCTGCAACCTATGTGGTAGTTCATGGGAACAGAGATTTTACCAAAAGGGATGACAATGCACTTTTTGGCATCGAGCTTGAGGCCATGGCTTTGACACCAAGCATCTGCATCAGTGAGGCCATTTTGTAGGATGTCCACATTGTTAGTCTTGATTATGGCTCTTAGTTTGCAGTCATCTGCGAACTTTGTTAGCCAAAGACCTTCTGTGTTAGCCTGTACTTCAGAGAAGTAGATACCAAACAGTAGAGGACCTAGGACTGAACCCTGTGGTACTCCACTTGTCACTGGTCTGAAGTTGGATTTAGAGTCTGCTACTTTCACAGTGTGGGTTCGGTCAGTGAGCCAGTTGGCAAACCATCTTGTGACTCACTAGTTTAGTGAGTTTGTCTATAATTCCAGAGTGGGGGATGGTGTTGAAAGCCTTGGCAAGATCTAGATAGGCTGTGTGAACCACCTTACCCTCATCTACGGCTTTGGTGACCGCTTCAAAGAAGTCTATCAGGTTTAGGAGACATGACCTGCCTTTTACAAACCTGAACTGGGTAGAGTCCAGAGTTTGGAGATTACCAATGTCATTGTTTATAAGTTCCATGATGATACGCTACATAGCCTTGCAGACCAGGCTCGTCAGGCTAACGGGGCGGTAGTTCCTGAGGTCCGTGGTGGCTCCCCCCTTAGTGGAATGGGATAACCGTTGCTGTGTGCCATTCAGTGGGCACAAAGCCTAAGGTGAGGCTATGATTGAACATGGTACTTAGGTGGGGTGCCAGTTCGTTCTGTAGTTCATGTAGAACGCAGCCTGGGATGTTGTCAGGTCCCATGGATGCTGTTCTTGGATTTGAAGAGTGCTTTTTTACCTGTGCAGCCGTGATTACAGGTAATTTGCATTCTTCCGGTATAGAGGTGGCCCCTTTAGGGGATGAGAGAGGGATAAATTTAGCACTGAACCTATCTGCCAGGATGTTGGTAATATCAGTTGGTTCTGTATATTTAGTGTCATTGTGCTGCAACTCAGAGCAGATGAGTGTTGCCATTGAGATTCTTGACACAGCTATAGAATGCTTTGTGGTTGTCTTTAGAATCAATGGCGATTTTGTTTTTGTAACTAGCTTTGGAGGATTTTGAGGGATCTCAGCTTCTTACTGAGGCTGACCACGGAGTTCCTCCAATCATGAGATTTTACTCTTTTTTTGCAACAGTTTCTTTCTTCTGTTGTAGAGTTTTATAGCAGGGGACCACCAGATTGGCTTCCTTTTTTTGGCAGATAGCATCTTAGTTCTGTTAGGGATTGCACGATCCATGCACTCATGTAAGTGCATATAAAGTGCAACTGTACAGGACTCAACAGTCTTATCTCTAGTGTCTGTCAGCATGGGTGTCGTGAAGTTTGTCACTTCTGTCTTAAGAAGCGTGAAGTTGACTTTGGAGAAATTTTTTACGGTGGTTTCCCTAATTGGGGGGGGGGGGGTGTAAACAGTTTTGGTTTTAGAAACTCCAAGAACTTAAAGCAGCTATTATGTGATTCGAGATCAGTCTCAGGGGAACTTCTCCGAGAGATTAAGCAGTTTTCCTTGTCGTAGATGTAAAACATGCACTGTTATCACACTCCGGAAAAACAGTTCCAACATCTAGGATTTAATTTTATATTTATGCCCAGGTTCCATGCAGATTGTCACACACAAAATGTGGTATATCTGGCCACGTGCAAAACCTGTTCCAGCTTCTATGCAGGGAAAACTGTACAGTAATTCAAAAATAGGATTGAGACATCTTTATGACATCAGGACACACAATGTTAAGAATGCTATAGCAAAACATATACAAGAGAATCCACAGCATTTGTTCTCCTTCAGGGTGTTGCAATATGTAAAGGTGAACCCGAGGGGGGGGGTGTTGGAAAATCTGGAGTTGAAACGGATACTTGGGACTACAGGCGCAAAAATTCTCTGGCATTAATGCAAATGTACGTTTAAAACCCGCCTTGAGAAGGAGGAAGTTACATGCTTGATGTTCCAATGATTTCATTTTTTATTTTAAATTTATTAGCAATGTGATTGGCTGGTATCAGTTTTAAATGTGAGAATGTCTGTTTTAAGAAATATGTGGATCTGATGAAATGTCTGAACGCAAAAGCGCTTATCCTTGTTCTTAATAAATGTGTCTATTTTAATTTTATGGTTGTGGTAGCCATGCTGGTTATTTGTCTTGTTGGGCCAAAAAGGAAAAAAAAATGGAGCATTAATGTAGGACGTCTTAAAGCAGTCTACAAAATTGCACAAGTGCATTAAGGTCTGCTACTTGGGATTCTCCATCAGCCATATATGACAGCCTCATGGAAATGTTAAAAAAGACCATCATACACAGCTGAGAGGTATGGAAGCTCAGGAGTCCTAAATCTTTTGCCACTTCAGTTTTGTCAAATGGGCAAGAGTTTGGTGACTGAAACAAATGTTCGTTTTCACAAATTATCCAACATCAGAGATGTTCAGATGAGTACTTGGACTGCAAAACTTCTCAGAAATGTCCTTTTTCGTGGCTGCAGCAATCCTGATAATTGCCACTGCTGGATCTTTGCTCCATTGGGTTTTGTCTTTGGGAGGGACCAATATTTTATCAGGTTTAATGACGACCGACTCCACCAAGCTGGGTTCTTCCAAGTCTTCTGAGACACCAGGTCCACAACGGTGTCCCGAAGCAGGGGAGGGGAACACTCAGGATGTGGATAGGCCCATGACAAAGGCCAACAGGAAAAACAGATTCCTCTGGGGAAAGGGCTTCAGTGGTCCACCCCCCCATGATGTTTCAACAATTCAAGCAAATCACCGAAAGTGGTACGGTTGTGGGGAGATTTGGGAGAGCCCTCCCCTATGTCGGTATCCTCAGTGAATGATTCCTCCAAGAGATCCAAGTGCTTCCTCTTGCACTTTCCTCACACGCCTCCCTAGGTGGAGAAATAGAGTGGAGGCTCTGAATGGAGGCAGCCTGGAGGACAAACAACTTGGGCCGTTCCGGAGCCAACTGATGAGAATCTGGAGGCACAGACAGGGGAAAGACTGGGACATACAGACATCCCCTGAAGTTTCCATGTCCAAACAGAAGAGGATCCTTTCCACAATGTCACAAGCTAAAACCAAAGCCTAACAGCCAGAACCAGAGGCTACGTGGATTTGAAAACCCAAGTAAGACACCGGTGCTGACATGGCTGACTAACATCAAGATTAGAGCAGAGCTATCGAAAGCTGAAGTTCCCAGTGGCAGGGACGACAAACCTGGAAAGTTGACTTCGCCCCAGGGCATCAGCCCTGATTAGACTGTTCCAAGGAGCACTCTACTTCAACAGCGCTGGAATAGATAACTCAGAGGACTTAGCTGGTGCCAGAAGCAACCAAGCCACTGGTACGGCTAGGGGGGGGGAGAGCAGATCAGTTATAGAACCATGAGACTCGGGGGATAAATCGCAACACTGGGAGCCAAAACCTCAGGCCTCAGAGGCAGAAATTATAACTTGCTGCATCTGGAGTTGAATGGCCACATCAGTTAGTCCTGATCCAATGGTTTGAGGCTCCCAACTGAACTAGTGGACTTGGAGGCAGCAGCCACAAAGGGTGACTTGCATGGCCTCTTAACGGTCATCTGATCAGAAGATTGGATTCTGAATGGAGAATCCCGTGGAGAAAACTCTGCATGTGTGACTGGGTAAGTGATTGGATCCTGCCCACAAAGGTGGAAGGGTTCTTAGATAAGAAAGGACTTTGAATGCTTGGGCAGGGGAGTTGGATGACAGACCTATGGCTGGTGATCAGGGCTGAAGTGACACAAAAGGACTTAAAAGGTCGATGAATCTTCAGCTCCAAATGGTCCTCAAGTGGAAGAGAAAAACGTTCTTCCCTTTCTTTTCACCTGGACTTAGAATCCTCATTTTTGGATCTCTCCTTCTCCCTTTTTTCAGGTTTCTTGCTGGCGGAGAAAGAGGATGAAGACACAGCTGAGGGCTGAAGAAGGCCTTTAAAAAGAATTATGTACTTACCATAACTTGGCATCTGTGTTATCCTACGTCTTCATTCATTACCAGAGGGTCTTGGATCCCACACTGGATACAAGCCGGCAAAATACAAGACACGGAACCAAGGTTCTGGCTCCTCCCTCTACCATAATGCTCTGCTGCTCTCAAATCCCCCAGATTGAGTCTGCCACTATATTTCTGAGCTATTCCTACTAAAGCAGAAATAAACCCACTAGAAAATCATGAGGGAGATGGCGGGTGGGAAATGTGATGAATGAAGACGTATGATAACATAAATACCAAGTTATGGTAAGTACAATCTGATGTTATGTCTTCATTCCTCACCACAGGGGGTCAGAGTCCCCAGCTACAACACATCCTGGGAGGCCTTAAGGATAGTACATAACAGCACTGTGGAACCAGAAGAAGCCCTACTCCTAGAAACGAAATCCAGTTTGTAATGGGATATGAAAATGTCAGGATTAGACTAAGTAGCAGCAGCACAGATATCAATAGAAAGCCTTGCTACAAAAGCTGAAGTGGCCACAGATCTAGCAGAATAGGCTCCAACACGGCCCAGAATCTCCAGGTGATTCAGACTATAGACCATAGAGATACAGCTAGAAATCCATTTGGAAATAGTGACTTTAGAGACTGGGAGGCACACCTGTTCTCAGAGAAGAACATGGAAAGCTGCTCTAACTTCTGAAAATCCTTAGTCCTATGGCAAGTAGAACTGAAGTAGTCTATGAACATCCAAGATATGAAGGATATACTCCCCTCTGTTGGAGCAGCTGGGGAAAAACACTGGAAATTGAATGCATTGATTAATGGTCAACTTGGAAGCAATCTTGGGTAAGGAGGAGGGATTTGTTCTCAGACAGACCCTGTCCCTGTGAAAGGTCATATAAGGAGGAGTAATGGAAAGAGCTTGCAATTCTGAAACCCTCCTACTGAAGTGACAGCAACCAGAAAGGCTGTCTTCCAATACTGAAACTTCAGAACACAGGAACTGGCAGTTTCAAAAGAGCTCCTAGCCAGAGATAGCAGAACCAATGTGAAGTCCCAAGGAGGCAAAATGTCCTTAATTGGAGGATGAAAAAAGACCCCTTTCATAGACACCTTATAAAGCAGAGATGAAAAGGGCGGGTTTGGAGTTCTCGTGGAAATTAGAAATAGACACCAGCTGAAGCTTAGTGGAAAAAACTTGCTCCCTCTTGAGAAAGAGGACAAGAAAGGAAAGTTGTGTAAAATCTTACCATAACCATAGATGTCCTTTCTCTTCCATGCTGCAGTAATCTACTAGTGGGTTTACCCTTCTTCCGATCACCTTGTCCTGGCCAGGTTTCCAAAGTTTTTTCAGCCCCTCAGTGCGGAAGTCTGATGTGGAAGCCGGTACGTGAGCCATAAAGGTGACCTCAGTACGCACCAGCCTTCAGAAAAATAGAGAAAAGCCCCAGATGGAGCCAGTCCTGAGAGGCATAGCCTGTCCCAGAGCCGAGGACAGCAAGTACAAGGTTAAGAAGGGGGAAGGAATACTGCAACATGGAAGAGAAGGACATCTATGGTTATGGTAAGATTTTTACACAACTTTCCTGTGTCATTCTATTCCAATGTTGCAATATTCTACTAGTGGGTTGAATACAGGTTGTGGGGTGGTCTGGAAGAGGACTCCAGGAATCCATGCAGGATAGCCCTGGCAAACCTGCCCTGGCGATAAGGTTCAGTTTGTAATGTCTGGTGAAGGTGTGCACAGAAGACCAAGTGGTTGCTTCTAGAATTGACTTGGTGTCCAGGCCTTTGGAAAAGGCACTAGAAGAGGCCATAGCTCTAGTGGAGTTGGCCCTGACATTGCCTGAAAGTGTCTTCCCATGGTGTGTGTAACAAAAGGAAATAGCCCTGGCAATCCAGGTTGAAATGGTCTGTTTGCCCATAGCTTTCCCCAGGGCCCTGGGATGGAAGGAGTCAAACAGCTGGTCTGATTTATGGAAAGGTTTGGTTTTATTCAAGTAAAATCTGAGTCGTCTGTGGACATCTAGGGAAAGAAGGACCATCTCCCTGAGGGAGAAAGAAGAAGTTAGGCAGGTGGAGAGCCTGATTCAAGGAAAGGTCGTTGACCATCTTGGGGGTGAAGGAAGGGTTTATCCCGAGGGTGACCCTGCCCATATAGAAAACCAGGAAAGGCAGGGTAGCCATAAGGGCTTGGAGCTCTGAGTCTTTCCTGGCTGATGTCAAAGCTACTAGCAGGACTGTTTTCCATGTGCAAAACTTTAAGGCAGCCTTGTCAGCCAGTTCAAAGGGTGGTAAAGTGAGTTTTTCTAGCACGAAGTTAAGATCCCAGGGAGGAGGAGACTTTCTTGGGAGGTCTTAGGTGCAAAAAATACAGTTTTGTACCTACAATAAATGTAGACGTTCGAGTGTATACCCTGCTGCAGTCATAACACTTGGGTTATCCTGCCGTCAGGCGGTCCCACAGTCTGCCCGAATTCCAAAGTCTTGGTCCAGCGTCGGTTGCTGTCGCTTCTTCCCTGACGTCAGTGCGCCAGGGGTATACAAGAGGCATCAGACGCCATTTTTTTCAGTTTTTCTTGCCCCAGATGTCAGGTGCCCCCAATAGGGAGGTAGCATAGGACAGAGTGGTAGAGATAAGTTTAGCTAGTTCAGAGGGGATGGAGGGAGGGTAAACTGGACTGCAGCAGGGTATACACTCGAACATCTACATTTATGGAAGGTACAAAACTGTACTATGTTCATCGTGTTACCCTGCTGCAGTCATCACACTTGGGTAGAATCCCAAAGCTAAGGATGGGAGGTGGAGTCAAACAAGGTTAGAGGAGGCTAGAAGGCCCAGCAAAACTGCAGTGGCGAAGCCAGCTCTAGTCTTAGAGTAAAGTAGTAAGTGATTGTGCTTGGTGAAGGTGTGTACTGAACTCCAAGTTGCAGCTTCCAGAATATCCTTGGTTGGCACCCCCCTGAGGAAGGCTGTAGATGTAGCTGCTGCCCTGGTGGAATGGGGCCTTATGCTAGCTGGAACTGGTTTTCCATGATGGGTGTAGCAAAAACGTATGCAATGTCCTATCCATTTTGAAATGGTCTGTTTTGAGATAGGCTTTCCTTGTGATGCTGTAGCATAGGATACAAAACGTTGGTCAGATTTTCTGAAAACCTTAGTTTTATCCAAGTAGTAATGTAGTTGCCTGTGAATGTCCAAGGAATGCAGAAGTCTTTCTCCTTTGTTCTGTGGATTTGGAAAGAAGGTGGGTAAATGGATGGTTTGATTTACAGCCACACTGGATACCACCTTTGGCATAAAGGAGGGGTTAGTTCATAGAGAAACTGTCTTGATGAAAAATGAGGAAAGGCTCTACTGCCATTAGTGCCTGTAGCTCTGAGCCTCTTCTGGCTGAAGTAATTGTTAGCAGCAGGGCAGTCTTCCATGATATAAACTAAATCAGCTGAGAAAGCTGGCTCAAAAGGTGACCGCGTAAGTTTTTCCAGAACAAAATTGAGGTCCCAAGTTGGTGTTGGCGCTCTCCTGGGAGGCCTAATGATTTTGGCCCCTCTGAGATACTGCCTTAGAAGTGGATGTGAAAATAAGGGAGGATCCGTGTTGTAGTGAGCTGAAATAGCTGAGGCGTGGATTTTAACAGATGAAAAAGAAAGCCCTTTGTGTAACGTAACATCTCAGTTAAATATTGCAGAATCTGAGGTATGTCCGGCTGAAGGGTATTTTGGCCTTTAGCTTGGTTCCAGGCGCAAAATCTTTTCCATTTGTCTGAATAGGCTTTCTGGTGCTGGGCCTCTTGGCCTCCAGAATGACATCCATAACAGCTTGTGAAAGAGGAACTGGCTGGTTGCTTAAGTGATTTGCCATGCAGCCAAATTTAAGGTTTTGAGCTGGCTGTGTAGAATCTGACTGCCTTGCTGTGTGAGCAGATGAGGAATTTGTGGTAAAATCCATGGTGGGCCCTGGGCCACGTTACTTAGTAGAGGGTACCAGTGCTGGCGTGGCCAGTCTGGGGCAATGAGTATCATTCGGGGGTCTCTCCATCCTGACTTTCAGCAGCACCTTTGTGAGAAGGGGCAATGGAGGAAAGGCATATACCGTCAGCATTTTCCAACTGAATGAGTGTGCGTCCACTTTCCAATGATGGTGAAATGTCCTTGTGCAAAATTTTGATAGCTGATAGTTTTGGGGGGTGGCAAACAGGTCTATGTCTGGCCGGCAAATACTTGTGGATCCAGTTTCCACTCGTGGGGATCCATGATGTTTCTGCTTAGGTCATCTGCCAATGTGTTCTTTTTTTCTGGCAGGAATTGAGCTTGTAATTGAACATGGTAGGTCAGTGCTGTGTTCCAAAAGGTCATTGCTTGCCTGCATAGAGAGTAGGAGTGTGTACCACCTTGTTTGTTTATGTACCACATTACTGTGGTGTTGTCTGTCCTTATTATAAGTTGTCCTGGATGTAAGAGGTCCTTGAAGGCTGTCAGAGCATTCTGTACAGCTAGCATTTCTTTTTGATTGATGTGCAGATTCCTTTGATCTGCAGTCCATATGCCTTGAATGCACCGCCCTGCCATGTGTGCCCCCCAGGCATAGTCCGATGCATCTGTTGTCAGTTTGCCTGGCTGGGGGTAAGGTGAAAGGCTGACCCTTGTTGAGGTGACATGCCTGTGACCACCATAGAAACTCCCGTTGAAGGCTGGGAATGAGAGGCATCACTGTTTCCAAGCTGTGGCTGTGTTGAGTCCATACGCTTTTCAGGTACCATTGTAATTTCCTTACATGCAGTTTTGCAAATGGTAGTAGTATGCAAGATGCCAGGAAGCCCAAGGCCTGCAGAATTTTTCTTGCAGGGAGTTGGGTCTTTGTTGCCATTATTTTGAAGTATTGAGCTAGTTGTAGTTTGTCTGGCGTCAGATAAGCCATCTGGGCCATTGTATTCAAGCTGGCACCCAGGAATGTCATATTTTGTGAGGGCACTAGTTTTGATTTCTTTTCGTTTACTGTGTACCCTAGGCAACTTAGAAGGTGTTTTACAAAGGTCAGATGTTGTAAGAGAATGTCCTTGCTTTCTGCTTGGATGAGGCAGTTGCCCGGGTATATTTGAATTCCTCTCTGTCTGCATTATGCAATTACTGGTGCCAGGCATTTTGTGAAGACCCTGGCGCAGTAGACAAGCCAAAAAGCAGTGCAGAGCATTGGTAATGGGTTGAACCTGCAATGAAACTGAGGTATCTTCTGCAATTTTGTCTGATAGGGACATGCAGGTATGCCTCCTTGAGGTCCAACGTTACTAGCCAAGCTTTCTTGCCCAGCATGGGAAGCTGCTGCTGTAGTGTTAGCATTTTGAATTTGGGTACTTGCAAGAAGGTGTTTAGAATTGAAAGGTCCAGAATGGGTCTCCAAGCATTGTCCTTTCTGGGGACTAGAAAGGGCCTCGAGTAAAATCCTTGGCCTTGCTCCTGTGTAGGTACCAGTTGAATGGCTCTCATGTCTATGAGAGCTGCAATTTGTTTATGAGCCTCTGCCCATTGATTTTGTGGCAGGTTTGGCATTCCTGTTATCCTTGGCAAGGTGTTGAAATGGAATCTGTATCCTTGTGAGATAATTTCTAGGACCCGTTTGTCCTTTGTGACAATGTACCAATTGTCTGAAAAAAGTGCTAGTTTTCCTCCCAAGGGAGCTGCCAAGAGAGTTTTGCTTGGCAGTTTGAGGTGTAAGTCATTGTGTTTGTCTTTTAGTAGTTTGGGACCCGTCTTCTCCTCCCTTCTGTGTTGCAGTGCCCCATTGGCGAGGTTTGTAAGGGATTTGTGCTTGTCCTCTGCCCCTTGGGCGTCTGTATTTACCCCTCTGTGGTCTGTCAGAAGCTGGAAAGGACCAATTTTTTGATGGCCAATTTCTGCTGAAGCGTGGGGGTTGTACCTGTAAGAAATCTTTGACAGTCTGCATAGATTTTGCCTTATCCTCCATCTTCTTTAAAACCTCTTCTGCTTTAACCCCAAATAAGACATCCTGCTGTAAGGGTGCATCTAGTAACTTTGCTTTGACATGATCAGGCAGAGTTTTGTTCCTTTAACCAAGCGTGCCTATGTATAACAGACCCAGTAACAGTTGCTCTACAAGAAGCTTCCAAGGAATCAAAACCACATTGTAAAGTATGTTTGCCCACCTGTTCAGCTGCATGCAACAGATCCTACATTTCCTTGAATTCAGACTGTTGAGGATGCATGCTTATCTTCTGTTTTATTTGAGACATTAGGAATTGCTGGTATTTCAGCATGTGAAATTGACAATTTAGTGCTCTCATAGCTAGAGTAGCTGAGGTGTAAACCTTCTTCCCCCACCTATCTAGTGCCCTGGAGTCCCTTTCAGAGGGTACAGGATTTTTAGCCATAGAAGCCTTAGTCCCTCTGGGACCCTGGGAGATTGTCTCTGGGTCAGCAACAGGGCTTTTGTAAAGGAATTTAAGAGAGTCAGGCACTCTATAATATCTATCTGGTTTGGCTGGAGCAGAAGGCAGAGAATCTGGGCTTAGACTAGATTCTAAGTAAACATCATCCACAATGTCTAAAACTGGAGGGATAGCAAGTGGTCTGTGCTGGGGGAGTAAAAAACTCTTGGAGCCTTTTCTTTGAGTCGGAGTAATCCTGACCTTCCCAGTGGAAATGTTCCCTCATGGTATGTAAGGTTTCCCCAAAGGAATAGTCTTCAGGGGGAGAAGCTGAGGGAATGGAATCTTCAGCATCAGAATCTTCATAACAGGGAAAGGAGTAATCCTGTTCCTCAGAGGTGCCTGAGGAAACAGACACTTGATCAGAGGAGGCATAATCCTCCTCCTGTCTAGGCTTTTTGTCTGGGGGGGGGGGGGGGGGGGGGTTGGAAACCCCTGATTAAAGAAATCAAATCTTCAGCCATTTTAAGCATCTGTTTCTTAGGAATAGGGCCTTGATCTGGAGACTGAAGTGCAGTCTTTTTTGGTTTGAGAGGAATCTTAAGCTTAGCATAAGGTTTTATGGTGAGAGTAGTCGGTCTGAAGACACCTTCTGTAACTGCAATGTTGTCGGTAGGGCCTAAAGAAAATGGCTGTGTCGGCCTAGAACCCTCTTGCTTGGGAATCCGAAGTGGTCTGGAGTTCCAATTCTGCAGTCGCCAGGGGCTGCGTAGGCACCTCACTGAAAACCGGCGACCGGCCCAGCAGAGGCCTCAGAGTCTGGCTTGGATGTAGGCTGCCTATCTTTATCTTTGCGTTTTTTATGCACGCAGGTAGTCGGTTGCTCCGACGGCATAGTGTAATTAAATTTCCTACTGAAGTAGTGTTGTGCGAAATCAAAGTGTCACTTTATAGTTCGCTTATTGAACCTAACACAAAACCGACAACCAATGACGTTGTGGTCTGGGCCTATGCAAGGTATACAATAAGAATGAAAGTCCTTATGAAGTATTTGCTTCCCACAAGAAATACAATTGTTAACTTTTTCTGACATCGGACTGAGGCAAGAAAAGATTCCCCAACTGGGTACTTAGCTTTGAAGACTCTGGAATGAAATTCGATTTGAAAATCTCAGGTGTCGGCCGACCGGCACTTGCGAACTGCTTCTGCTTCGGGCACCGCGCGGCAAGAAAGACTTAAGAAAATGGCGTTGGATGCCTCGTATACCCCTGGCGCACTGACGTCAGGGAAGAAGCGACAGCAACCAACGCCGGACCAAGACTTTGGAATTCAGGCCGACTGCGGGACCGCCTGACGGCAGGATAACCCAAGTGTGATGACTGCAGCAGGGTAACACGAACATCCCCCTTTAGAAAGAGTATGGCTGGTAGTCTGGATGCAAGCGGAGGGTCCATAGGCAGGCAGGCAGAAATGGCAGGCAGGTGTTCTTTTAAGGAGTATGACAAGCCTGTTTTCAGGAGTTCACACAGGTAAGAGAATCAGAGGCAAGTCGCTGTCCAGCGGCTCCATCAGTCTTTTATGACACCAGATAGTAAACCTTTTCCCTTTGGAGAGGTAAGATTTTCTCGTGTTGGGTTTCCTGGCCTCCTGCAGGACTGAAAGCACGTCCTCGTTGTACAGGTGTCTGAAGGGAATCAGAATCCTATCTGCCAAAAGGAGAGGTGCACAGACTGCCACTGTGGGTGCATCTGTGTCCCCTTGTGCTGTGTGAGTAGGTACACTGAGGGGGGGTAACTTGTGGTGCTTGCCCTTGGACAGATAAAGTAGAGGGAACCACTGCTGCCCTGGCCAGTAGGGAGTCACCAGCAAGACTTTTGATGAGTCCTGCTGAAATTTCAGTAGGACCCTCTGGATCAGGGGGAAAGGGGGGGGGGCATACAGGAATCTCCCCTTCCATGACATTGAAAAGGCATCTGTTTGCAATGCCTTCGGGTCACGAGCTCTGGAGTTGCCTGTTTATGGAGGAGGCGAACAGGTCTATCGGTGGAATACCCCACCTGTGGACCAGATCTAGGAACACCTCTCTTGACAGCATCTATTCATGGCTGTCTGATGTGGTTCTGCTTACTGAGTCTGCCTGAGAGTTGTGCTGGGACGGAATGTAGGCTGCCTGGAGAGCAATTCCCTGAGAGATAGCCAGATCCTATACCTGTAAAGCTAGTCTGCATTGGAGGTAGGACTTAGTCTCTCCTTGCTTGTTCAGGTACATCACCGTGGTGTTGTCTGTGAAGATCTTTAAGAGGTCCTGTTGGAGATACGGTTGGAAGGCCTGCAGTGCAAGGAGTACTGCTGTCATTTCCCAGATACTGATGTGCACTTGTTTGTGGCCGTCTGTCCACAAACCTTGCACTGTCCTTGGACCCAGAGTTAACACCCAGCCCAAGTCTGAGGCATCTGTGTGTATGATCTGGGAAAGGGGGGGCATTTGTAGGGGCAGGCCTGGATTCTGGGCAACCTGAGCAAGCCACCAGTTTAAATCTTGGTGAAGAGAGGGGAGGAGTGGGACCATGAACTCTAAAGGATGCAAGTGCCATTGAAATTTTCTCATGTGTAACCTCGCCAGGGGTAGCATGGGGATAGTGGCTGCCATGTACCCCAGTAGTCTCAGGAATTGTCTCGCAGACAGTTCTGATGAATGAAGGGCAGAGAGAAGGTGGTAGGAAAGAGATATCACCTTTTCCCCTGGCAGGCAGGCCATCATGATGCCTGTCCTGATTCTGCATCCCAAAAAGACAATGTCCTGTGCTGGATTGAGTTGGGATTTTGGGAAATTTATCAGGAACACCTGATCCCTGGAGCCAGGCATTTTGTGAATACCCTTGGTGCAGAGGAGAGCCCAAACGGCAAGGCACAGAACTAAAAGTGAGAACAGCCTGCTAGGAATCTGAGATATTCTCTGAATGCAGGCTTTATGGAGATGTGGAGGTAGGCCTCCTTTATGTCCAGGGTTGCCATGAAGGCCTGAGGACGGATGAGGGGAAAGAGTGTGGGGGTAAGGGTAAGCATCCTGAAGGAGGAGACCTTCAATAACAGGTTGAGGTGGGAGAGGTCCAAGATCGGTTTCCATGGTCCTTCCTTCCTGGGGACCAGAAATATTCTGGAATAGAATTCTTTCCCTTGAGAATGAGGGAGTACTGATTCTATGGTGCCCTGAAGCAGCAGGTTAAGACCTGATGGAGAAGGGGCAGTTGTTGGGATGCAGGTGGCTGTGGCATGGCCCAGTCTTGGGAGGAGGGGAGGGCCAAGTCTTGGAGGAGGGGAGAGCCAAGTCAAAGTAACCCTCCCACAGGATGAACAAAGCCCACTGTCTGATGTGATGAAGGACCACTTAAGAAGACAGTGAGAGAGGAGGATGGACAGAGGGAGGGAGGTGGAGGGAGAGGAGTTGTGGTAGGCGGTCAGACACTGCCTGCCCTGTCAGGAAAGAGAGGCCTCTGGCTAGTGGGCTGAGGTGTACTAGGCTGAGTGGACAGTCTTCTAGACTTGGTAGGGGCTGAAGACCTGGAGGTCTTTCTTATAAACTGAGTCTTTGCTAAACAGTTCCTCTGCAACTTGGGGACAGGAGAGACCAGGAGATGCTCTAAGTCCTGTAGCTCCTTCCCTTTTTGCTGTAGAGACTTAAAAAAGTCAGCCAATTTAGCACCAAAGAGGGCTGAGTGGTCCAGGGTGTTTGTTCAGGAGCTTGGCTCTGAAGTCATCAGGGAGGGGCTGCAGGTGCAGCCAGGAGTAGTATCTCTTTAACATGGATGCTGATGCAGCTGACCTAGCTGAGGCTTCAGCTGCATCATATCCATACCTAAGGGAGTGCCTGTTAACCTGAGAGATCAGCCCTGGCAAGGAGGTCAGGGATGCTTTAGTAGCACAGTCAGGGATGTCACTCAACTCCTTGGATGCTTTGTCCAGCAGAGTGAGGGAGTATTTTTTCCATGTGAGACTGGTCATTTGTTGCCCTAAAAGCTAGGGTGGCAGAGGTGTAAATCTTTCACCACCTTTCCATAGCCTTGCTGTCCTTATTTGCAGGGAGGACAGTGGTGGTAGTAAGGAGCTTGGATGCCTTGTCAGTGGAAATTGAGTTAGTGGCAGGGTCTGCCAGAAGGCACTTTGAACATGAATTTGGAATCAGGCTCTGCAGAGGTTTCGTCAGGAGATCCATACCCCAGGGGGGATGAAATCTGGGAAGAGTAGGACAGGGAGTCCTCCGAGGAGTCACAACTCCTCTGCTGGCAGACTCACAGTCCTTTCAGGGATGGAAGGTCTGGGACTTAGAAAAGGTGGAACAGCAGGAGCAGCTTCAGTGGAAGACCCAAGGGCTATGAAGGCATTGTATAAACTTTGGCTAAAGACTCCCAATCGGGTAAGGACTCAGGCGATGGAGAAAGTTTCTTTTTAGAAGGCCTAGCAGGCATCTGGCTGTGGCGGAAGGCCAAGGGGTAATTGGTGGGATGGCAGAGGCAGAGTCTGAAGCACCCATCGAAGACACTGGTTCCCCCTGGCATCTGTAACAGTGCCAGTACATCCTCCCTGGACGGTACCCACTGTATCTGCTGTGGCGGATGCCAGGACCTCAACCAAGCTACCACAGCTACAGACTGAGGCACGGCAAAGGGAACAGTGGAAGGAGTAGGCCGCATGGACTTTGCCTTCTTCCTTGGCGGCTCAGACAGGGTCTTGGAGCCGGTCTCCATGTCTAGTGCAATCTGTCTTAAACACGGACTCTCGAGATACAAATTAAGGGGCTGTAAACGGCACCAAAGGATCATGGGGATGAACAATTTGCAGACGACGTAGTTCTTACAATTGTGTTCCTACCCAAACAGAAGAGACAATGGTCATGGGTGTCTTTATGGGGAATCTGGTGACCACAGTTGCACTTACTCTTTCCCGACATGAACAGACTATAAATTAAAACAAAAAGGACTGAAAGAATCCCCAAAGGGGTACTTAGCTTTGATTTGATTCAGATCAAACGTCTACGAGTAGCAAGAAAACCTGTGGTATGGCTGTCGGTTGAAAAGTTCTGAGGGCTGGTGCATGCAAATGTCACCTTTATGGCCCACGTTCCTGTATCCACGTCAGATGTCCGATGCACCAAGAGGGACTAAAAATCTTTGGAAAACTGGCCAGACAACCTGATTGGAAGAAAGATAAACCCACAAGTAGAATACTGCAACATTGGAATAGGACATCACCTGCTCATCAAATTGATGGGACAACAACCTGCCTTTCCTACTGTTACTGGCAGAAATAGATGACAACCACCATATAACTGCGAAGGCCCAATTTGTAAAGTAGTTTGGGTTACGTCAGAGCAGCCTACAAATTGATAAACTTCATCCAAATTGACAAATTTTCTATTTGGCAAGGAAGGTCAAGTTAGGTGAAAATTTCTACCAGTTTCACCCCTTCTGACATACCATCCCAGGAAGTCCAGTGGGATAAGTAGTTCAGGCTGTTGCCCCAACTATGGGGTACATCTTGTGGACAGAAAGTAGAGCTGTGTTGGAACTTAAAACTGTAGATGTTATGTTCACTACTGGAGTAGTGCTCATTTGGGACTGCGACTGCAGACAGCTTAAACTTGGACCTGGCTTCCATAGCCTTTTTCACTTTTCCTGTGCTTGGCCAGGATGGCACCCTGCCACCTGGAAGCTTCAGGATGTCTGTGGTACAAGAGGGGCTTCCACCCATGGCATTTTTAGTTCCTTCTTGCTCCTGAAGTACAAGGGGCCAGAAAGACACCAGAACACTGCCCACTCAGGTAACAAATGCTTCCCTGGCCATCACAGCTCAACCAGAAGAACCCTCAAAGTTCTCCTCTCCACTTAGTAAGTTTAGATACTGGCATTTAAACAGATGCCTCAAACATCAATCTACAGCAACTGTGTTACTAACTGGTGCCCTAAAGCCAATAAAGTTTAACAATTACACAAGGAAATGAATACAAAGGGAAGTTTCCCCAAAGTTGAACAGGGGAACTTATCTGCACTATGAAAACCAGCTTGAACTGACAGACTGCCAACTCTTACTACTTACAATGACCATCAGTTCTTCATTGCATGAACTGTGGTAATAAAACACTAAAGTTGGTGTGGGTGACTCCCTCTTACCACTAACATCCTACTGCCCATGTGGAAGAGTGCTTGTTGGGATGAGAAGGGAAGAGAGCAAAAAAAAATCTGCAAGTTGAGCTGTACATTGGACCTAGTGACACAAAAATTTCTATAGTTAGCATTACTGCTACAGTGTAGAAAATGAACATACTGAAAATTTTCTGCAGTATAGAAAATCCATACAAGGGAATGAGGATCATCTTTGGTCTGTCTTAATTTTAAGAACTGCCACAATCACAGAAAATGGGAGAACACAAATCTCCCTAGCTAAAGGATGTACAGCTGTGTAGATTTACCATAAATGTAGATGTATGTGTATTTTCATTGTTGCAGTCCTAACCTGTGGGATTTCCTGCCATGGAAGCCTTTGGCCAGCATGCCTACCAGAGAATTATCTTCTCCTAAAGTCAGCAGATGCCCTGTCCAACGTCACTACATCTGGATATAAAGGGAGTCTGCTGGCGCCATGACCTCAGTTCTTTCTTGCCAGAGACCAAAGCGGAGTGGAGTGTTAGTGTGTCAGTCAGTCCACAACAGAGAAAGACAACATCTAAAGCTAACTATGCCATTGGGGAACTTCATGTGTTTTTTGACTAATGTCAGAGAAAGTTAACTCTTGCCGCTGCGGCAAGCAGATACCACACACTAGGGCAGTCATTCTTTTTGTGCGACTTGTTTGGGCCAAGAACAAGACTTTCCTGTCGAGTCCGTCCTCACTTTCAAAGCAGAACTATCACGTGTGCATCTGAGATTCTTCTAAACATTTTACCGAGCCAATTAAGCCTTTGCATAGCGTACCATGTCATCTGCTAGTCTAGATGAAGTTAATCGCCCTAAGCGAAAAAAGGAAAAGCACTTCGGACATAGAACCTCAGACTACTCATTTGCTGACAGGCAGCCCTCTTAGGGGTGTGATTGTCGAGAGGGGACTCCTTTTATATCCATAAGTAGTGACTTTGGGACAGGGCATCTGCTGGCTTCAGGAGGTGGAGAAAATTCTCTGGTAGTTGGGCTTGCCAAGGGTTTCCACAGTAGGAAATCCCACAAGTTAGGACTGCAACACAAACATGCAGTACACTGAACATTTTCCACCACTAACTACTTCTTGCTCCATTGCACAAAGCAGGAGGGGGGGAAAGCAGTGTTCTCCCAGGTGGAAAACATCTACAGCATCCCCCATTTCAATAAGTTCCAAATCTGCTGCGGCTCCTGCATATACAGCTCCAAGGGAAGAATGGAGAAATAGCTCAGTTACTAAACAAGCATGTTCAAGTCACCCACAAAAAGAGCTATTGGAGACACTGACACTTCTGTGTAAGAGCAGACTTGCTATGTAGTTTTGCCAGAATATATCTTACATACAGTATCCTCTTTGCATAGGCCTAGAAATGCAGCTATATTAAAAGCAGGTCTATATCTTCATTTTATAGTTCATATTTCACATACAGTTTCAGTAAGTTCAGTTTCAACAAAAAGGA
This sequence comes from Protopterus annectens, assembly GCF_019279795.1. Taxonomy (NCBI): domain Eukaryota; kingdom Metazoa; phylum Chordata; order Ceratodontiformes; family Protopteridae; genus Protopterus; species Protopterus annectens. Next base: position 402,528,212 of record NC_056738.1, read on the forward strand.
ATGTTTCAGTGAAGGATACAAATGACGTGGTAACAGACTGTATGGAACATTTCATACAAAAACACTGTTTAGATAGTACAAGGCTTGGGAAAGTACAGTTGTTTACACTTACCATAAATGTAGATGTTAGTGTGTATTCACTGTTGCAGTCATTACATTTGGGTTATCCTGCTGGCAAGGTTGCCCTCAGCCAGCCTGAATTCCAAAGTCTTGGGTCCTGCTTCGGTTGCTGTCGCCTCTTCCCTGACGTCAGGTCGTAAGGGGTATAAAAGATGCAGCAGACGCCATTTTATTTAGTTTTTCTTTCCCCAGATGCCAGGTGCCCCCAAAATGGTAGGCTAAAATTAGGTAAATAAAACATACATGCACCAAAATAAGTTTTACCTTCCTCTATAAGCAAATACACCATCTAGGTTGTATAGATTAGAGAAGTAAAGATAAGTTCTCGCAAAAATAAGGGGGATGGTGGGTGGGTAACCTGGACTGCAACAGAGAATACACTTGAACATCTACATTTATGGTAAGTGCACACAATTGTGCTATGTTCTTCGTGTTTCACTGTTGCAGTCATTTCATTTGGGTTGAGTCCCAAAGCTATGGTTGGGGGGGGGCTGGAGCTAAACAGCATTAGGAGCGGCTATGAGGCCCTACAGAACTGCAGTGGCAAAGCCTGCCCTTGATTTAGAGTAAAGAGGTAGATTGTAATGTTTTGTAAAGGTATGCACTGAACTCCAAGTAGCAGCCTCCAAAATGTCTTTAGTTGGTACTCCCCTGAGAAAGGCTGCAGAAGTGGCTGCAGCTCTGGTTGAATGTGGCCTAATGCCCTTAGGCACTGGTTTGCCATGTTGTGAGTAGCAGAAACGAATGCAGTGATCTATCCACTTTGAAATAGTCTGCTTGGAGATGGTCTTTCCTTGTGATGCTGTGGCATACGCCACTAGTAATTGCTCTGTCTTTCTGAAAACTTTAGTTTTGTCCAAGTAGAATCTAAGTTGTCTGTGTACGTCCAAAGAATGCAGAATTTTCTCCCCCTTGTTCTGTGGATTTGGATAAAAAGTTGGCAAATGAATTGTTTGGTTAAGGGCTACACTGGATACCACCTTAGGCAGAAATGTAGGGTTTGTTCTCCAAGAGACCCTGTCTGGATAGAAAATGATAAAGGGTTCCACAGCCATAAGAGCCTGTAGCTCTGAAACTTGTCTTGCAGAAGTTATTGCTAGGAGAGGAGCTGTTTTCCAAGATAAGAACTTTATGTCCGCAGTAGCAGCTGGCTCAAAAGGAGGTAAGGTGAGTTTTTCCAAGACAATTGAGGTCCCATGCAGGTGTTGGCGTTCTCCTTGGAGGCCTTAAGTTGTTGGCTCCTCTGAGGTACTGCCTTAAAGGATGAGAAAAGAGTGCCGGCTCTGTATTGTAATGAGCCGAAATGGCAGAGGCATGGATTTTAATTGATGAAAAAGATAGGCCTTTGTCCAGCATCTCAGTTAAAAACTGCAAAATCTGAGGAATATTTGGGACAGCTGTATCAGTTCCTTCAGCTTGGTTCCAAGCGCAAAATCTCTTCATTTCCCAGCATAGGATTTTCTAGTACTAGGCCCTCTGGCTTCTAAAATGACATCCATCACAGCTTTACTGAGAGGTGTGGTTTGCATGGCTACATTATCTGCCATGCTGCTAGGTTTAGGATCCTGAGTTGGCTGTGCAGAATCTGATTATTTTGTTGGGACAGTAGACTAGGTATTTGAGGTAAGGTCCAGGCTGGGCACTGAGACAAGTTCCTTAAGATTGGATACCAGTACTGGCATGGCCAGTCTGGGGCAATCAGAATCATTTTTGGTTTCTCTTGCCTGACCTTTAGGAGTACTTTGGGGAGGAGAGGCAGTGGAGGGAAGGCATATACTGATAGGTTTGTCCAGTTGAAAGCTAAGGCGTCCACTTTCCAAGCTTGTCTGTTGCAAGTCCTTGTGCAAAATCTTTTTAGTTGATTGTTTTGAGGGAAGGCAAATAGATCTATGTCCGGGCGTCCCCATTCCATTGTTATCATGCTGAAGACTTGTGGATCCAGGTGCCACTCGTGGGGATCCATGAGGTTTCTGCTTAGTTCGTCCGCCAAAGTATTTTCCTTTCCTGACAGGAATTGTGCCTGCAGATGAACTTGGTAAGTCGATGCTGTGGTCCCATAAAGCCATGGCTAGTCTGCATAGGGGGTAAGAATGAGTTCCATCCTGCTTGTTTATGAACCACATGACCGTGGTGTTGTGTCTTTATCAGTAGTTGTCCCGGATGAAGTAGGTCCTTGAAGGCTGTCAGGGCATTTTGAACAGCTAGCATATCTTTTTGACGGATATGCAGATGCTTTTGGTTTGTGGACCAGGTGCCCTGAATGCCTCTTCCTGCCATGTGTGCCCCCCAGGCATAATCTGATGCATCCGTCGTTAGGCTCTGCCTGGCTGGGGGTAGTGAGAATGGCTTTCCCTTGTTTTGATGACAAGCCTTTGAGAACCATCGAAATTCCTGTTGTAGGCAGGGTATTAGAGTAAACATTGTTTCCAGACTGTGCCAATGTTGTGTCCAGACACTTTTTAGGTACCATTGAATTTTCCTCATATGCAGTCTTGCATATGGAATTAGTAAGATGCAGGATGCCAGAAGCCCAAAGCCTGCAGAATTTTTCTTGCAGATAACTGGGCCTTTGTTGCCATTTCCTTGAAATAGGTAGTCAGTTGCCTTTGTCTGGAGTGAGATCAGCCATCTGGGCAGTTGTATTTAAGCTTGCACCCAGGAATATTATCTCTTGAGAGGGTACTAGTTTTGATTTCTTTTTGTTGACTGTGTACCCTAGGCATGTTAAAAGTCTCATCACAAAAGTCAGATGCTGTAGTAGAATGTCCTTGTTCTCAGCTTGTATGAGGCAGTCATCCAAGTAAGGATATATTTGTATTAATCTGTCTGCAGTAAGCAATTACTGGTGCCAGGCACTTTGTAAAAACCCTGGGCGTAGTAGATAAGCCAAAGGGCAGTGCAGAGAATTGGTAATGCTTTGAGCCAGCCTTGAATCTCAGGTATCGTCTGCATGATTGTCTGACTGGGACATGCAGGTATGCCTCTTTTAGGTCTAAAGTCACGAGCCAAGCCTTGCTGCCCAGCATGGGCAGAAGCTGCTGTAAGGTCAACATCTTGAATTTTGGTATTTCCAGGAAAGTGTTTAGAATAGATAGGTCCAGTATTGGTCTCCATGCTTTGTTCTTTCTGGGTACCAAGAACAGTCGAGTAAAATCCTTGTACCTGCTCTTGCTGTGGCACTTGTTGAAAGTTTCCCCAATGGGGTACTTAGCTTTTAATGAAGACTTCGGATCTGAAACTCGAACACGAAAATCTTAGGAGTCGGCTGACCGGCACTTAAGAACTGCTTCTGCTTCGGGCACCGTGCGGCAAGAAAGACTAAATAAAATGGCGTCGGCAGCATCTTTTACACCCCTGACGTCAGGGAAGAGGAGACCGCAACTGACGCAGGACCCAAGACTTTGGAATTCAGGCCAACTAAGGGCAACCTGCCAGCAGGATAACCCAAATGTATTGACTGCAACAGTGAAACACAAAGAACATCCAAGGTTAAAAAGGAATTTATAAAGTGTAGAAAAATTTACAGGATTTCAGTATTAAGAGAGATTTTTCTAGTCAGGAATCAGTTTAGCTTTGACATTCAGGATACTAAGTACAGAAGTCAGTTTAAAGATACAGAAATGAGTTGAGATACTCAGAAGACTAAGTACACAAATCAGGTCAGAAGTTTGGGCAGTTCTTATATTCAGAAAATACAGAAAATGCAGTTGGTCTTACTTCTGCCATTAGAGAGGAAACAAATATTCAAATATTCGAGTGTTGAATTAAAGATAGTACAATTTGTCAGAGCTACATTAGTCTGAGTAGTCTTTAATGTTTAATTCAAGTTCATCACTGTTACTTGACGGCTATGTCTTGTTCGGATCTTGTTGGATTAGTATATCTACTGCCACTGTATGCTGCTATCACATAATAAACCACCTTTATCAAATCTCTGAGTGAAGACTTATTCTGAAAGGTACAAAATGATTTAGCACATGGAGACATTCGGCATTTGTCTAGTACAGCACTGAGTAATTAAAAATTAAAGACATTTACTCCAGTTCTTACAATGGTGTCTAGTCTGAATTGAGGGGGGGGGCAATACTGACTGTTAGCACGAGTCCCAAAACCCCATAGTAACAGTGCAAATCTACAGATGATCAGCAGCAGACAAAAACTACATGTACTTTACAGAGCAGCAATGTTCCTTAAGTAATTTAGCACTAAAAAATCTACAGTAAAGTAATTAAAAACTTCATAATCTGCAAGAAAGAGAACACTGAAAGCTATCAGTGAAAAGGAGATTATCCAGTTACCTGTATTGGAAATCTTCACAACCTCCAAAGACAACAGACCTTCACATTTCCAATGAGACACTAAAGAGGCAAAGGAATCCTTAACAAGATATTCAAAGAAGTTGCAAGATGACTGGCCTCATTGTCAATGACCCTTCAACTTTTCTTATATGAGCATTCATTTTTGCTATTATCTATTTTCCAGCTAAATCGAACAGCAAGTTTCAGAAAAGTTGAGAGTTCTACAGTAAATGTATGACTAAATGTACACTTTACACCTATGTCAGAGAAAAAAAAAACAGTTAAGACTTTGATGGCAAAAGCACCAGTAAATGCGTGGTTTTGAGTTAAAAATTTGGTAAAGCAGTCTAAAAATGTTTCAGAAAGGTTCATTTAAATTATCAGTACAGGAATGTAAAATTTTTCTAGACGCAAAAGGGTTAAACACAGAAGCAATCTGTAATAAGTGCGGTAGAGTAGAAAAGTACAGTTGTGTACCTACCATAAATATAGATGTTATAGAGTGTGTATTCACTGTTGCAGTCATTACACTTGGGTTATCCTGCTGGCAGGCTACCTGCAGTCGGCCAGAATTCCAAAGTCTAGATCAGGCGTCGGTTGCTGTCGCCTCCTCCCTGACGTCAGTGCGCCAGGGGTATACAAGATGCAGCCAATGCCATTTTCTTCAGTTTTTCTTGCCCCAGATGTCAGGTGCCCCCATATATGAAGGCTAAAAAATTATGCCAATAAGTATGCATGCACAATAACATTTCCTTCATCTACAAGCAAATACACCACATAGGTTGTATAGGATGGAGAAGTACAGAAAAGTCCCAGCAAAGAAAGGGGAATGGTGGGAGGGTAACCTGGACTGCAACAGTGAATACACTCAAACATCTACATTTATGGTAGGTACACAACTGTACTAAGCTCTTCATGTTTCACTGTTGCAGTCATTACACTTGGGTTGAATCCCAAAACTGAGGTTGGGTGGCTGGGTCTAAATAGGATTAGGAGAGGCTATAAGGCCCTGCAGAACTGCAGGGGCGAAGCCTGCCCTAGATTTAGATTAGAGAGGTAAAGTAGTGCTTGGTAAAAGTGCGCACTGAACTCCAAGTTGCAGCCTCTAAAATGTCTTTGGTTGGTACTCCTCTGAGGAAGGCTGCTGAAGTGGCTGCTGCTCTAGTAGAATGTGGCCTAATGGCCTTAGGCATTGATTTGCCATGTTGTGAATAGCAGAAACGAATGCAGTAGCCTCTCCATTTTGAAATAGTCTGCTTTGAGATAGCCTTTCCTTGTGATCCTGCAGCATATGCCACCAAAGGTTGCTCAGTCTTTCTGAAAGCTTTAGTTCTGTCCAAGTAGAAGCATAGCTGTCTGTGTATGTCCAAAGAATGCAGGAGTCTCTCACCCTTATTCTGTGGGTTTGGATAAAAGGTGGGCAAATGAATTGTTTGGTTAAGGGCCACACTGGACACTACCTTAGGCAAAAAAGTTGGGTTTGTCCTCAGAGAAACCCTGTCTTGATGAAAAATGATCAAAGGCTCCACAGCCATGAGTGCCTGCAACTCTGAGACTCGTCTTGCAGAGGTTGCTAGGAGCAGAGCGGTTTTCCATGATGAGAACTATTTCAGTTGTGTTGGCTGGCTCAAAAGGTGGCAGTGTTAGTTTTTCCAAGACATATTGAGATCCCATTCAGGTATTGGTGCTCTCCTTGGGGGTGTTATATTTTTGGCCCCTCTGAGGTACTGTCTTAGCAATGGATGTGAAAAAATAGGTGGTTCCATATTGTAATGAGCTGAAATGGCAGAGGCATGAATTTTAATGGATGAAAAAGGTAGGCCTTTGTCCAGCATCTCAGTTAGATATTGTAAAATCTGAGGAATATTTGGAACAATCGTGTCAATTCCTTGTGCCTGGTTCCAGGCACAGAATCTCTTCCATTTTTCTGCATAAGATTTTCTGGTACTGGGCCTCCTGGCCTCCAAAACAACATCCATCACTGCTTTTGACAGAGTTTTGTTATGAATGGCTACATTATCCGCCATGCTGCCAGATTTAGGGTCCTGAGTTGGTTGTGCCAAATCTGATTGTTTAGTTGAGTCAGTAAATGAGGAATCAGAGGTAATGTCCAGGCTGGGCCTTGAGACAAGCTCTTTAGGATTGGATACCAGTTGCTGGCGGGGCCAGTCTGGGGCAATCAGAATAATTTTTGGCTTCTCTGGTCTGACCTTTAGGAGTACCTTCGGGAGGAGAAGCAGAGGTGGAGAGGCATACACTAAGGTTTTTCCAGCTGAATGATGGAGCATCCACTTTCCATGCTTGCTTGTGATAAGTCCTTGTGCAGAATCTTTGTAGCTGGCAGTAGTGAGGGGAGGCAAATAGATCTATGTCCGGGCATCCCCCTTTCTTTGTTATGCTGAAGACTTGTGGATCCAGTTGCCACTCGTGGGGATCTGTGAAGTTTCTTAGTTCATCTGCCAGAGTATTTTTCTTTCCTGGCAGGAATTGTGCTTGCAGGTATACTTGATAAGTCAATGCTGTGTCCCACAAAGTCATGGCTTGTCTGCAGAGGGGGTAGGAATGTGTGCCTCCTTGCTTATGTACCACATGACTGTAGTATTGTCCCGTCTTTGTCAGAAGTTGTCCTGGAAGTAGATCCTTGAAAGCTGTTAGGGCATTCTGAACAGCCAGCATCTCTTTTTGATTGATATGAAGATGCATTTGGCTTGTGGACCATGTGCCCTGAATACATTTTCCTGCCATGTGTGCCCACCAGGCATAGTCTGATGCATCTGTTGTTATTGACTGCCTGGCTGTGGGTAGGGAGAATGGCTGTCCCTTGTTGTGGTGACAGGCCTGTGACCACCATCGAAATTCCTGTTGCAGGCAAGGAAGGAGGGTTACTAATGTTTCCAGGCTGTGGCAATGTGGAGTCCAAACACTTTTTAGATACCATTGTAGTTTCCTCATATGCAGTCTGGCATATGGAATTAGAAGAATGCAGGATGCCATGAAGCCCAAAGCCTGCAGAATTTTTCTTGCAGATAACTGGGTCTTTGTTGCCAACATTTTGAAGTAAGAAGTTAGTTGCCTTTGTCTGGCATGAGAAGCCATCTGGGCAGTTGTATTTAAGCTTGCACCCAGGAATATTATCTCTTGAGAGGGTACTAGTTTTGATTTATTTTAGTTTACTGTGTACCCCAGGCAATTTAGCAATCTTTTTACAAATGCCAGATGTTTCAGTAGAATGTCCTTGTTCTCTGCTTGAATAAGGCAGTCGTCCAAGTAGGGATATATTTGAATTCCTCTTTGTCTGCAGAAAGCAATTACTGGTGCCAGGCATTTTGTGAAGACCCTGGGCGCAGTAGATAAGCCAAAGGGCAGCGCAGAGAATTAGTAGTGCATTGAGCCAGCTATGAATTTGAGGCATCTTCTGCAAGATTGTCTGATTGGAACATGCAGGTATGCCTCCTTTAGGTCCAAAGTTACGAGCCAAGCCTTGTTGCCCAGCATGGGCAGAAGTTGCTGCAGACTTAGCATTTTGAATTTTGGAACTTCCAGAAAAGTGTTTAGAATAGACAGGTCCAGTACTGGTCTCCAGGCTTTGTCCTTTCTGGGTACCAAGAAGAGTCAAGTAAAATCCTTGTCCCTGCTCCTGAAGTGGTACTTGCTGAATGGCCCCCATGTCCATGAGGGAAGAAACTTGCTTTTGTGCCTCTGCCCATTGGTTGGTGCAGGTCTGGCATGCCTCTTGCCTTTGGCAGTGTGTGAAAGTGGAACCTGTAGCCGTGAGACACTATATTCAAGACCCATTTGTCATGTGTAATCATGTGCCAGGTTTGCTGAAAAAGTGCTAGTTTTCCCCCTAAGGGAGCTTCCAAAAGGTAAGTGCTTGGAAGTGGTAGAGGAAAGTAATTGTGACTGCTTCCTATAAGGTTGAGATTTGTCTTCTCCACTTTTGGAGGTGGAAGCACCCCATTATTTAGGCCGGTATGAGCCTTGTGGCTGGACTCTGCCTCTAGGGCATCTGTATCTGCCTCTTTGTGGCCTGTCTGATACTGGAAAGGACCAATTTTTTGAAGGCCAGTTTCTTCTAAATCTGGGTGGCTGTACCTGTAAGAAATCTTTAACTGTTTGCATAGATTTCGCTTTATCCTCCATTTTCTTTAACACCTCTTCTGCCTTAACACCAAACAAAGTATCATGCTGTAATGGAGCATCTAATAATTTTGCTTTAACATGATCAGGCAGATTCTGTTCCTTTAACCAAGCATGCCTTCTAATCACAGAACCCGTCACAGCGGCCCTACAAGAGGCCTCCAAAGAATCAAAACCACACTGCAAAGTATGCTTTCCCACTTGTTCAGCTGCATGCAATAAATCCTGCATTTCCTTGTCTGGACAGTCAGAATTAGTCATCATTTTTTGTTTTAATAGTGACATTAAGTATTGCTGATATTTAAGCATATGAAATTGACAATTTAAGGCCCTTACGGCCAAAGTAGATGAAGTGTAAACTCCCCCCCCCCCATCTGTTCAGTGCCCTTAAATCTCTATCAGAAGGGACAGGGTTTTTTGCAATGGAAGCCTTGACACCCTTAGGTCCCTGGGAAATGGTCACTGGGTCAGCTGCAGGGTTTTTATATAAAAATTTATGGGAATCTGGAACCCTGTAGTGTCCGTCTGGCTTAACTGGTGCAGGAGGTATGAAGTCTGGAGACAGGCCGGACTCTGAAAAATCATCCACAATGTCCAGAACAGGGGGAATAGCAAGGGGCCTGTGCTGTGGAAGTAAAAGAAAATCTCTGAGCCTTTTCTTAGATTCTGTGTAATCCTTGCTCTCCCAATGGAAATGCTCCCTCATGGTATGCAGGGTTTCCCCAAAAGAGCAATCGTCAGGAGGAGAAGCTGAAGGAATAGATTCTTCAGCATCAGAATCCTCATAGGGAGGAAGAGAGTATTCTACATCAGAGGAGGAATCAGAGGAAATGGAAACCTGATCTGAAGATTCATATATATAGTCTCTTGCCTAGGCCTCTTATCAGGAGGGGGATGGGAACCCCTGATCAAAGTAATAAGGTCTTTGGCCATTATGAGCATTTGTTAGGCATGAAAGTTTGTCCTGGAGAATGCTGTACTTGTTTCTTTGTCTTTACAGCTGCTTTAGTCTTTGGCTTTGAAGCTGAAGATGGCTTTACATATAACTTTGTTGGTCTGAAAACACCCTCAGAAGCCGATGCCTGCACAGCGGCTCTGGACCCATCTGAGGGGACCGTTTCCGAGGCTCCAATACCTTGAGTTTCCAAAGGCCCAGTCTGCTCCACGTAGGAGTCGGAAGCGGCCTGTGGCTCTGAGGTAGCGGGTGCCAGGGGTTGCGAAAGCGCCTCACTGAGAACAGACGAGTAGCTTGGCGGAAGCCTCATCGTCGGTTTTGGACCTCAGATGTCTGTCCTTGTCTTTATCCTTGCATTTTTTTAGAAACTCCGTTCGTCGGTTGTTCTGACGGCATAGTATAATTAAATCTTCGGCCGAAGTAATGAAAGGCAAAACTGTATCGCCGCTTGATAGTGCATTGGTTAAATCTAGCACAAAAACGACAACAAGCAACGTTGTGGTCTGGGCCTGGGCAAGGTATACAGTAAGAATGAAAATCCTTATGAGGCAATTTGCTTCCCACAAGAAATACAATTATAAACTTTTTCTGACATCGGTCTGGAGCAAGAAAAAAGTTTCCCCAACGGGGTACTTAGCTTTAATGAAGACTTTGGATCTGAAATTCGATTCTGAAAATCTCAGGAGTCGGCCGACTGGCACTTGCGAACTGCTTTTGCTTCGGGCACCATACGGCAAGAAAGACTGAAGAAAATGGCGTCGGCTGCATCTTTTATACCCCTGGTGCACTGACGTCAGGGAGGAGGTGACAGCAACCGACGCCGGACCTAGACTTTGGAATTCTGGCCGACTGCGGGTAGCCTGCCAGCAGGATAACCAAAGTGTAATGACTGCAACAGTGAAACACGAACATCTTCCTCATTTTCTATCTACAGTAAAAAAATCAGAGTTTACAGAAATAAAAGTATTTTCAGCTTCTAGTATCAGTATGGTTTCAGATTTAGATAATGTGCAAAATTTAATTGATTCTAGTTTGTTTTCAGAAACCAGTGCAAATATTGCACTTTGGGGGGGGGGGGGGTCAGCATGCAGCAACTCATGGCAGTCCTGCAGAAACAGATCAATCTGATATAGTACAGCTCAAGTCAACATTACCAGTTTCATCAAAAAATTATTCTCAGAATATTTACAGTGTGTGTGGCAGTGTAGCATCAAGCCAGGAAACATATCAGACATAGCTTAAAGCAAAGAGAAATGACCAACTGTATATTTCACTGTTACAGAAAAGGAGTTCTGGAATAATGTACTGATTAATACAGATGCATCAGGTCCAGTTACAAACAGACCTCTACCATAGGACACCAAGTACGTCAGGATCTGAAGGGTCAAAGGTTACAGAACTGAACAGTTCACAGTGTAACAGTATCCTACTGGACATTTAGCCATCATTACAGGTTTTAGATTTCAGTAGCAAAATTTTATGGAGAAATAAAAATGCTGCAAAATGTACAGTAGTGAAAAAGTATTCTTCTTTTGGGATGAACGAGCCCCGGCCCCCGATTCCACTCTAAAAGCTTCGAGAGTTGGTTCCTGACTCGAGGCTCCCTTATATCCAGGGGGGAGGGTGGGGGGCAAGAGAAAGGAAGCAGCAAAATGGAGCGTTATGGACATAACATCTTCTATATGTTAAGTTGTGTCATCCGCCTTCATTCTGCTGATTTTCTGATTGTTTCGTCCTGTCCAAGTAGTACCTTAATTGACGATGAACATCCAGTCAAGTTGATTGGATGGAAGCCGGTGAAAGTGAAACTTTCCCTGTCTCCTTGTGCCCAATATGACGATTCCACTTACTCAAATAAAGAACAAAGGTCCGACAGGAGCTGGGGGAAGACATCCACCACATGAGATGCTTTTTTTTACTTGCGTGATCACAATGGTGTGAGACATTGGGCTCTGTTGTGAGAAGAAGTGACACCAATTTGTGAATGTCTGATATCCTTGTCTCGTTAGCTGCTTGCAGACATGTTTATAGTATCTAAATTTTGGCCTATGTAGGGTAATGTACCATTAAAGGCGACAAAACAGACTTTTCGCAATTTATTGAAAGTATAATCTCAGCCATCAGAAGTGGAGATGTGGTGGGAGGATGATTCAATCGTGCAAAAACTAAACACGTGGAAATACCTCAGGGTGAGTAGGCCGAGAGAAGCTACCATTTGGTAACACTGACCGGGGGGGTGAGAGGGGTGGGAGGGGAAGGCGCGCCCAAAATGACTGGTTCCCAGCCTGAAGCGGAGGGAATCTTCTGGAGAGCTGTCTACTTTTATGTGTGATAGATGCATCCTGATCTATAGAGCACATCAGTTTTTCCCAATAGGGAAGAATGGATATTGCGTGTGACCATCCATTGTTTCTTTTTTTGATCTCTGTTGTTCATGATTGAGAGAAATTGGTCCCCAGTCCCCTCCCGGTTTGTTTCTAAAAAAGAACTTGAGGTAGATTCCGATCCTTTTGTTGGTGTTGACACTGGCTGAATTGTTCTTTTTGCAAGCAGTTTTGTTTTGAAATTTCAAAGCTGCTATATACCTCTTGAGCCGGGTGGAACATCTGGTACAGTTTTGTACCTACCATAAATGTAGATGTTCGAGTGTATACACTGCTGCAGTCATTACACTTGGGTTATCCTGCCGTCAGGCGGTTCCCCAGTCGGCCTGAGTTCCAAAGTCTTGGTCCGGCGTCGGTTGCTGTCGCCTCCCTCCCTAATGACAGTGCGACAGGGGTATACAAGATGCAGCCGACGCCATTTTCTTCAGTTTTTCTTGCCCCAGATGTCAGGTGCCTCTAAATACGTAGGCAATTCCAATTGCTAATAAAACATACAAAAGAAAAGCAAAAAACAACTGGCTACCAGCAAATACTCCCTATAGGTAGTAAAGGGTAGAAGACATAGGTACGTACCAGCCAGTAAGAGGGGCAGGAGAGAGGGCAACCTGGACTGCAGCAGTGTATACACTCCAACATCTACATTTATGGTAGGTACAAAAATGTACTATGTTCATCATGTTACACTGCTGCAGTCATTACACTTGGGTACAATCCCAAAGCTGAGGTAGGGTGGCTGGCTCTAGAAGGCATTAGGGGTGGCTATAAGGCCCTGCAGCACTGCAGTGGCGAAGCCAACTCTGGATTTAGAGTACAGAGGCAGATGGTAATGCTTGAAGGTATGTACAGAACTAAAGTTGCTGCTTCCAAAATATCCTTGGTAGGTACTCCTCTGAGGTAGGCAGTTGAAGTGGCTGTTGCCCTGGTGGAGTGAGATCTAATGCTGCTAGGTACAGGTTTTCCATGGTATGTGTAGCAGAAACGTATACAATGTCCTATCCATTTTGAAATAGTCAGTTTTGAAATGGCTTTTCCTTGTGCTACTGCAGCAAATGCTACCAATAATTGCTCAGATTTTCTGAAAGCTTTGGTTTTGTCCAAGTAGAAGCGTAACTGTCTGTGAATGTCCAAAGAGTGCAGTAGTCTCTCCCCTTTACTCTGTGGTTTAGGATAAAAAGTTGGCAGGTGAATAGTTTGGTTTAGAGCCACACTGGATACCACCTTTGGCATAAAGGTAGGGTTAGTTCTTAAAGACACCCTGTCCTGGTGGAAAATGAGGAAAGGTTCCACTGCCAATAGTGCCTGCAATTCTGAAACTCTTCGTGCTGATGTAATTGCCAGGAGCAGAGCAGTTTTCCAAGAGATATTTTAATTCTGCTGTGTTTGCTGGCTCAAAAGGAGGTAAAGTTAGTTTTTCCAAAACAAAGTTGAGGTCCCAAGTTGGAGTAGGTGCTCTACGGGGCAGTCTTATGTTTTTAGCCCCTCTGAGGTACTGTTTTAACAAAGGATTAGAGAAAACTGGCGGATTCGTGTTGTAATGAGCGGAGATGGCAGAGGCGTGGATCTTGATGGATGAGAAGGAGAGGCCTTTGTCTAGCATCTCAGTTAAGTATTGTAGTGTCTGAGGAATGTTTGGGACAAGAGGGTCAAGGCTGTGAGCTTGGTTCCAGGCACAGAATCTCTTCCGTTTATCCAAATAGGCTTTCCTGGTACTAGGCCTTCTGGCCTCCAGAATGACATCCATAACAGCTTTGGAGAGAGGCACTGCTTGCTTGACTATGGAATCTTCCATGCAGCTAGGTTTAAGGTCTTTAGATGGCTGTGTAGTATTTGATTGTTGTGCTGAGTCAGCAGATGTGGGATTTGAGGCAAAATCCAGGGTGGTTCTTGTGCTAAGCTCCTTAAGACTGGGTACCAGCACTGGCGTGGCCAGTCTGGTGCAATCAGGATCATCTTTCGCTCTTCTTGCCTGGCTTTGAGTACCTTTGGCAGGAGAGGTAGTGGTGGGAAAGCATACACTTGTAGGTTCTCCCAGCTGAATGAGACTGCATCCACTATCCATGCTTGTGGATGGTAACTCCTTGTGCAGAATTTTTGTAGCTGGCAGTTTATTGGGGATGCAAACAGATCTATGTCCGGGCTCCACCATTTCTGCATTATCATTCTGAATATTTGTGGATTCAATTCCCATTCGTGGGGATCCACGTTGTTTCTGCTCAAGTCTTCTGCCAGTGTGTTTTTCTCTCCTGGCAGGAATTGTGCTTGCAGATGAACTTGAAGGTTTATAGCTGTGTTCCACAAGGTCATGGCTTGTCCGCATAGGGGTAGGAGTGAGTGCCCCCTTGCTTATGTACCACATAACTGTGGTGTTGTCTGTCTTTAGCAGTAGTTGTCCTGGATGCAGCAGGTCCTTGAAAGCTATAAGGGCATTTTGTACAACTAGCATCCCTTTTTGATTAATGTGAAGATGCCTTTGTTCTGCGGGCTACGTGCCCTGAATACATTTGCCTGCCATGTGTGCTCCCCAGGAGTAATCCGATGCAACTGTTGTCAGTGTTTGCCTGGCTGTGGGTTGTGTAAAAGGCTGTCCCTTGTTGAGGTAACAAGCTTGAGCCCACCACTGAAACTCCTGTTGAAGGCAAGGGATTAGTGGTATAACTGTTTACAAACAGTGACAGTGTTGAGACCATACATTCTTTAGGTACCATTGTAGTTTCCTCATATGCAGTCTGGCATATGGAATTAGTAGTATGCAGGATGCCATGCAACCCAAGGCCTGCAGAATATTTCTTGCAGGGAGTTGGGTCTTTGTTGCCATCAATTGAAAGTATTGAGTTAGTTGCCCTTGCTTGTCTGGTGTGAGATAAGCCATCTGAGCCGTTGTGTTCAAGCTGGCACCCAGGAATATTATCTCTTGTGAGGGAACTAGTTTTGATTTCTTTTCGTTTACTGTGTACCCCAGGAAACTTAACTTTTTTACAAATGCCATATGCTTTAGAAGAATGCCCTTGCTCTCTGCTTGAATCAGGCAATCGTCCAGGTATGGATAAATTTGAATTCCCTTCTGTCTGCAAAATGCAATTACTGGTGTCAGGCACTTTGTGAAGACCCTGGGCGCAGTAGATAAGCCCTTTAAAGGGCAGTGCAGAGAAAGTACAGTTTTGTACCTACCATATATGTAGATGTTCGAGTGCTAATACAGCTGCAGTAATCACAGATGGGGTTTCTGCCGTCAGGCGGGTCCTCGGTCGGCCGAATTCCAAAGTCTAGGTCCGGCGTCGGTTGCTGTCGCTTTCTTTCCTGACGTCAGTGAGGCAGGGGTATATAAGACACAGCCGACGCCATTTTCTTCAGTCTTTTTTGCCGCGGTGTTCAAGCAGTTCGCAAGTGCCGGTCGGCCAGCTCCTGAATTTACGAAAAATTGGAAACAGACGTCTTCATTAAAGCTAAGTACCCTGTTGGGGAAACTTTTCTTGCCTCAGACCGATGTCAGAAAAAGTTAACAATTGTATTTCTTGTGGGAAGCAAATACCGCGTAAGGATTTCCATTGCCTCTGCATACCTTGTTTAGGCCCAGACCACGACGTCTCGGGCTGTCGCTTTTGCGCTACTTTCAATAAACGCACTATTAAGCGTCGGGAGGAGTTCGCCCAACACTTTTTTGGTAAAGCCTTTGATTATAAAATGTCGTCGGAGACTCCGACTACCGTTTTGTCCATATAACATTTTCTTTGGATTTGTACTTTGCTTCTTTGAATAAAGTGATCCGTTTTGATAGCTGGAGGACTGTTTCCGTGGTTTTTGGATTTACTGGTTTTATATATTTGACACAGGAAGTCCAGTTTACCAGAGTACAACCAGGGGCACCAGCTTATGCAATTGTGTTATCAGAGTACAGGTCTGCTCAATGAGCTAAATTGAAGACAGTAATGTACACTATAAAACAGTATAATAAAGTTCAGTTTATTACTGTTTTTGTGCAGGAACAGTTTAATATTTATCTGAAGATTTGGGTTACTAAGAAAATTCTAGACAGTGATGACAAACCCTTGCCCCATGCAGAAGTACTGATAGTCAAATGTCAGCTGAAAGAACAGATGCGTATAAGGCAGAGACAACTGTACACTGAAAAATTATTTTGCATAAATTATGGCCCGAGTGTCAAATGGTAAAAAAATTCAACAGTTAAGATTAATGTTAATAACTTGTCACCACTCTTACCTGTGACACGGTGTACCTCAGGGATCTATAATGGGCCCCCTGCTGTTCTCAGTTTTTACTAACAATCTCAACTCAGCTGTAAATAGTTCAAACCTTATCCAATACGCAGATGATTCTACTAGAATATGCAGCGCCCCTACCCTAGCAGACCTAAACAAAATAATCCAGGAAAATTTCCACTCAGTCGAAAGCTGGCTTATTGAGAATGCCTTGATACTCGACCCCCAAAAAACTAAGCTCCTCATATTTCATCCCTCAATCACTACTGCCCCCACCTCCTCCTTTACTATCCACAAAAAACGGGACCCCTATTTCACCTGAATCCCAGACAAAACTTCTAGGTATTACTACTGATGAGCTCAAATTTGATGCACACATTAATCTGGCCATAAAAATACTAACAAAAAGCTGGGAAGTCTCTACAAACACAAATCATTCCTGGCCCATAATGCTAGAACTACAATCGCACAAGCACACATTCTCTCAACTCTACTGTATGCATCACGAATCTTGACCAACCTATCTAAAACAAAAAACAATAAACTGACCACCTACTATAATCAGATAGCCAAATTTGCCAACAGCAGCTCCTTCAGAACACATCACTGCAAAAACCTAAAGCAGTTGGGTTGGCTTGAACTACCAAACCTACTAACCTATAACCAGCTAGTTATCACACACAAGCTACTCTCTTATCCAAGTATAACACCCTCATTAAGAAACATAATCCAACAGTATTCCTGTCCTAAGCAACTCTGCTCCACACAAAAGTTACTGTTAGCAGTTACCAGATCTCACAACCATGCCTGTGACTCCCTATACTCTTCTTATATATCCAAAATCTAGAACTCCCTGCCTACATCCATAACCCTAGAAACACCCCTTTCTAAATTTAAAATAACTATCAAAACTTACCTCAGCAACAAATGGCTATGTTCTTGTTCCACACCAGACTAATACTTGAACCACTTCTATACTAATGTAACTCTTGGCTTAACAAAAATCTCATGTTTTACCTTCATAAAATTGTATACCAAAACAGAAGAATGATGGCATATCTGTGTTAGTCTGTACTATGCACTGTTGTTTATAAATCTATTATCAACTGTACCGGACTGATGCTTAATACCTTTATATGTGCCCAACTACATACCTAATGGACCTATTTGAAATATGTATCCAAGAATTATCTGTATGTCTTGTAAATGTGTCTCCTTGGAGCTTTTCCCCCGGACCTCTACTGAAAATGGACATGTATCCAGTTGGACTATCCCGGTTAACAAATGTAAAATAAATAAATATTGTAAAGGTTCAGAAATGAAAAATAATTCTGAGAAATTAGTACAGTGTCAGATTATTACTCTTTCATTTGAGTCTATGACAGGGAGAAAAATGAAACATTTTCCCTGTTTGATTTAGTAATAATGCTACAGGCCATCAGTTTGGTTACAGACCTTCAAGAATGTATTAGTAACACTTGTTTATTTTGAGCAGGAAAAGTGCATACAAAGTCAGAGAAACAAGCAATGATATTGACTTATAAGTGATAAAGCTGCAAATATTATTTTAACATGGCACTGCTTTTTAGTGCTTTGCAGACAGTTACAGAAAGGCATGTTGTCAAATATCAAGTTAATTCTGAATAACTTCCAGTCAAGTATTCCAGAATGCACATTTTTCACTACAGTTAGAATCATTAAATCTGCAACACAGACTTGCACCAGAGATGTGGAGTGAACTGGAAGGCCTAACTGTAGGAGGGACTCAGCCAGAGACAGACTAACTAGGGTGGCTCATCCAATACTCAGTGATGCTGGACAATATAGAGAAAATATTATTTTGTTTACCTTTACTGTATTTTGCAAGTTCTGGGTTGACCCAAACAGGTTTTAAGAATACTGGATTATCCACAGAAAAGACAGAAGATCATAAAAGCCATAAGTGAAGACTGATTTTCAAGGTTACTTGAAAAATAAATGAAATGTAGTCAACTGCAAAATCTGGAAAGATAACTGGGCGGGTGATAATTACTACTGGATTCTGACACCACCTTAGGGAGGAAGGATGGGTTGGTTCGTAGGGGATACCCTGACCTTATGAAATAGCAAACAAGGAGGCTTAGAAGATTGTGCTTCAATTTCTGATACTCTTCTTAGAAGAGGTAATTGCTACTAAACAGTTTTACAAAAAGTTTAAATCACATTTAGCTGACTGTTCAAACGGTGGTTGCGTTAATGACTGTAAAGTGGTATTTAAATGCGAGGGGTGGGGGAATTAGGATCTTTAAAAGGGGGTCTAAGAAAAATTCATCTTGTAAATGCTTCACAGAGCTTGGAAGATGCCAAAGATGAATTACTACTTCCCATGTGAAAATTAGAAATGGCAGCTAGCTGCACTTAAACAGTAGAACAACTAGCACCTTCATTAAAAATTGTAGCTGCGAACTTAAGTAGTTTGGGAACTAGAGTGGAGAAGGGATCAATGTCTTTCTGATGTGGCCAAATAAACAAACCTTTTCCATTTACTTTTGTAGAGATTTCTACTGGAAGCTTTGCGGGATGGCAGAAGAATGTGAATGACATAAGGTATGTTTTAG